>NW_011477364.1:9973-13225 GCF_000754665.1 Bison bison bison | reverse complement strand
TAGCCTTTCCCTTCTCCAGGGGATCTTCCCAACCCAGGGATCAAACCCAGGTCTCCAGCGTTGCAGGAGGATTCTTTACCAGCTGAGCTACAAGGGAAGCCCAAGTATACTGGAGTGGGTAGCCTATCCCCTTCTCCAGCGGATCTTCCCGACCCAGGGATTGAACCCGGGTCTCCAGCATTGCAGGTGGATTCTTTCCCAACTGAGCTATCAGGGTCAACTGCCCCTGAGCACAGGTTTTTCCCCTGTAGTTACCAAAAGCGACCACAAAGCGGCAGCATTTTTCCATGCGCAACTTTTTTCTTCTTTTGGTAATATAATTTTTATTTTCTATTGGAGTAGCGTCGATTTCCGATGTGTTTGTTTCAGGTGAACAGGAACATGATTGAGTTATACATCGATGTGTATCTTTTTTTTCAGGTTCTCTTCCCATATATGTTATGAGAGTGTGTTCAGTAGACTTCCCTGATCTAACAGTAGGATCATAAGTGGTGTGTATCTGTTAATCCCCAACCTCTTAATGTCTCCCTTCTCCTCCCCCCCTCCCTTTTTCCCCTTAATAATCATAAGTTGGTTTTCTGAGTCTGTGAGTCTGTTTGTAAATGAGTTCATTGGTATGAATTTATAGCTTTCACCTGTAAGCGGTCTATTTTTCTGCCTCTCTTACTGACTTGCTGTGGTCATCTCTCGGCCCATCCATGCTGCTGATGGTGGCATTTTTTTCCCGCTCTTTTTGATGGCTGAGTGTATTCTGGTGTGTGGATGGACCAGGTACTCAGTTTTCTGTCCGTGGATATTTTGGCCAATGCTCTGCCTAGGATATTACGAAAAGCGCTGCCCTGAAAATACGGGTGCATGTGTCGTTTCAAATTATGATTTTCTGTGGATCTAAGCCAAGGCGTGGGCTTGGGAAATCATGTGGTATTATACACTATGTTTAGTGTATTAAGACATCTCTGACCTGTTTCCTTCCTATATCCCGCCTACAGTGTGGGAGGATTCCATGCTCCCATCGCCCTGTGCAACACTTAATCTTTACAAAATCTTTTGGAGGATGGCCATTCTGAGCAGTGGGACTGATAATGTCTTGTGTTTTGATTTGCATTGCTTGAATAATTAGTGATGCAAAGTCTTTATCTTCTAATCAGCCCTGTTGTGAATTGATTTACCCCGGGGCATTTCTTGAGGGCAGGTGTCATTTCCAGCCCCGCAGGCCTGGTGAATATTGGGCCCATCAGCACCGGTTTTCACGGGGTTGTTACAGGGAATGGCCACAAGGCGGCAGCATTTCTTCCTGCCCAACTCCGGTTACCTGGGCAACCAGAGCCTCAGGGCGAGTCCTGTTCCTGGGGGTGTTGATTAGAATGGAGACACCTAAGGCCTGTGTGTCCTTCTTTCTCCTTACCTTTGATCCCCAGACACACCCCAGCTCCTGCCACACCGCTCTGCAGAGGGAGCTGTCCTCAGGCGGGGATCCTAAGCGAGGAGGCTGAACCCCACCCGCAGGACACACAGCGCCCCGGGGACTTTGCGAAGCGCCTCCAGCCCAGAGACCGCACCGTCCTTTGGAGGCACTAGGGTTGGCTCTGCTGCAGGAGAGACCCCTGGGTCTGGAGACAGTGGGCTCAGGCAGACAGGAACAGGAAGCCCAGGTCCAGGGGGGCTCACTGCGGGCACAGCCTGCCCAGCGCCCTCAGCCCCGTCCCGCCTGGGGACCCGAGCCTGCTCAGGCCCCAGGGCTGCGACACCAGCCCGGGTCCCCAAGGCCTGAGGGGACAGGGCCAGCGGTTCTTCTGCCCCTTTCTCTCCCTCCCTCCATGTTTTTTTTCAATTGGCGTATATAGGTGAGTTACAATGGTGTGGGATTTGTGTGTGTGTGTGTTTACAGAAACTTAGTTCATTTATACGTAGACACACGTGTTCTTTTCTGGTTCTCTCCCACATAGGTGGTTACAGAGTGTTGAGCAGGGTTCCTTGTGCTCCGCAGTGGGTCCTTGTGGATTCTTTTATAAACAGCAGTGTGTCTGTGTTCTCCTGTCTGCTGATTTCTCCCTGCCCCACACCTTTCCCTTGGTAACCGTGGTTTCCGGTTTTAGTCTGTGAGGCTGCTTCCGTTTCCTAAGCAAGTTCGTGTGTGTCCATGTTGAGACTCCAGCTCTCAGTGATATTGCATGGCGCTTGTCTCTCCTCTCCTCGCTGACCTCACTTCGTGTGGTCGCCGCTGCGCTTCCCCGCGGCTGAGCGTGGCGTCTCTCGTCCGTTTTCGTGGCGGCTGACACCGCCTTGTGTCCGTGCGCCCCACCTCCTTTATCCAGCCCTCTGCCCTTCTGCACTCAGGTTGCTTCTGCATCTTGGCTGTTGGACCTGGTGCCGCCGTGATGGTTGTGGTGCGGGCGTCCTTAAAGTTTTGGTTTTCTTTGGATCTATGCTTGGGTGTGGGATGGCTGCGTCACATGCATGGTGGGTGTTTAGCTGTCTCCTGCTCCAGCTTAGGGAGCTGGTGATGGACGTGCTGAATCAGTACATTGTAGAACCCGGTAGACGGTGAGCAGTGCAGGGTAGAGGAAAGGAGGGGCAGGGCTGGGGTGGGGAGGGGAGGGGAGGGCGAGTGGGGCCGAGGAAGGCACGTGGTGAGGAAGGCGTGTGATGCATCCTTAACAGGATCGTCAACTACCATTTGTTTGTTTGTTTTTTTTTGCTTTTACAGCAGTTGGTAGGGGCCAGATATTTTTACTTTCTTTTTAAAAGCCGTCTTTCTGGGAGTATGGCTGCTTACAGTGCTGTCAGTTCCTGCTGTGCAGCAGGGCGTCTAGACCCCTCTCTGGGATTCCCTCCGGTCACGCGGAGCGCTGATAGGAGCTCCGTGCTGGGCAGCAGGGTCTCATTAGGCGCCTGTTTACGCGCAGTCTCCACTGTGCGTCCCGTCTCCAGGCCCCCCAGGCCCTCTTGGTGTCCATACGCTCCTTCTCTTCGTCTATTTCTGCTTTATAATTAAGATAATCTCTGCCAATTTTTTCAGACTCCACAAATATGTAATCCATATATGATATGTGTATTTCTCTTTCTGACTCACCACATCTGACACACTGTAGGCCCACCCAGGTCACCAGGCGCCAAGATGTGAGCGGAGACTCCGAGGGGATGGAGCAAGCCAAGCGGAAATGGGGTGGGGGGAGCATTCCAGACCGGGTGGGGGGTGCTGGCTGGATCCAGGGCTCCAGGCAGTGGTATTTTTTTTTTTTAATAATTAAA
>NW_011477364.1:4474-6915 GCF_000754665.1 Bison bison bison | reverse complement strand
GGAGCGCTGCCGCCTGGAAGCCCCTTTCATCGACGGTCTGCTGAGGCTGCAGATTCTTCGAAGGGTCAGCGATTGTGAGCACTGCGTGACGTTTGCTCACCGGAGCTTCCAGGAGTTCTTCGGGGCCTTGTTCTACGTGCTCTGGGGGGCCCAAGGCTCGCTGGGCGGGGTCCCCCGGCATCAGGAGATGAGGCGGTGGCTGAACCACGCCTTTGCCGACGCCAACCCCTACTGGCGTCAGATGGTGCGCTTTTTCTTCGGTCTCTTAGGAACAGACCTGGCCAGGCAACTGGAAGAGGCCGTGGGTTGCCGGATGTCCCCCGGGGTGGCCGACGAGGTGTTGGACTGGGCGGAGGAGCTGGAGAGGTGCGGCGCCGTCTCGGGGCGCTTTGACTTCCTGTGGCTCTTCCAGTGCCTGCACGAGACCCAGGACGAAAACTTGGCCCGGCGGGTTTTGAATCGCCTCCCAGTGGCCGATCTGGACATTCAGGGCTGCGAACACCTCCGGGTCTCTTCCTTTTGCCTCAAGCACTGTCAGAAGTTACGAAAGCTGAGGCTGTCTGTCAGCCGCCGTGTCCTGGAAAAGAAACGGACTTCCGGCCTGGGAACTCCGGAGTGAGTATTCCGGAGGCCCTCCTCCTTAACTGACTTTGGCTCCCCTTCGCAGGCTCTGCCCACGTTCTTCCAGGAAACACTGGGGGTCTGGTCTGTTGTGTAATCCATGGTTTGCTGTTGTTTGGTTGTTGAGTCATGTCCGGCTCTTTGAGACCCCACGGACTGCAGCACGCCAGGCTCCCCTGTCCTTCAGTATCTCCCGGAGCTTGCTCAAACTCATGTCCATTGAGTCAGTCATGCCATCCAACCATCTTATCCTCTGTCGTCCCCTTCTCCTCCTGCCTTCAATCTTTCCCAGCATCAGGGTCTTTAACAGTGAGCCAGTTCTCTTCGCATCAGGTGGCCTAAGTATTGGAGCTTCAGCTTCAGCATCAGTCCTTCCAGTGAATATTCAGGGTTGATTTCTTTTAGGATTGACCAAGCATCCTAGATCAGTTCCAGTCTGTGAGCACTTTTTCCTTTAGGTTTTATGTAGGATTCCCTGGATTCTTAACTCATTTACTTAGGGGTAATTTTTGTATCTCAGACCCTGCATGTTGAAGGTTCATGTACCAGGCATCAAGAGATGATATCTACTTGTGTCAAACAGGTGCCCGAAACTCAGTGGAGGGGGGTCTGGTGTTGTCACTCAGAGATAAGAATGCACAGTTCTCTTAGTCCGTGTGGCTCTGAAGTAGCCCGGCCCGGGTCAGTGCCCAGCTCTATTTCAGAGCTCCAGACCGTCCACAAAATGCCCTGTGGCTCACCTCTGAGCATGTGTTGGAGCCAGAGTGGGGCCAGTGGTGTCACCAAAGTCTTAAAGCTTTCTCTGTGTTTGTCCCTTTGTCCTCCTAAAGGAATAATATTTTAAAATACTTGAGTTTCATTTGGTTCTTCTCCTGTGACCTTTTTCATCCTGTCCCTGACACTTGTGGCTTCCCGGCTGGATGATAAGGAAGCTTAGCTGTTCTCCTAAATTCAGGTCCCAGAAATGTTTTCTAAATTGTTATCTTGAAACAGGAGTTGCTGTATATGTTCTCAAACCCTTTCCTGTTTAACCCTCAAATTTTTGAGAGGCACCAGTTCAGTTTTGAGTGAAGAAGTTGAAATGCTGAGTAGCTTAATTTCTTTGTGTTCACCTGACTGTGATATCAATAAGGTGCTTGGTTTGGGGGTGTGATGGCAGGAGGAGAAGGGGACAACAGAGAATGAGATGGTTGGATGGTGTTACCGACTTGATGGACATGAGTTTCAGCAAGTTCTGGGAACTGGTGATGGACAGGGAGGCCTGGCTTGCTGCAGTCCATGGGATCACAGAGCCGGGTGTGACTGAGCGACTGAGCAACTGAACTGATACTTACTGGTGATCATTTGTCCTGTCCTGGAATCCCTAAAACTTCAATAGGTGACTATTTCGGTGATGTTCAGTATTGGGTCATGTAAGTGCTTTTACTACAAGTGATTTTCCAAAAGTAATCTCACCTTATCATCCCTCCCTTTATGTGTGATCATCCTAAGGCGTAAGGAAGTTTCAGACCTTCCCTGAAGTGAAGATCTTCTGATGTTGAGATTATTTCTTGCTTCTCTACAGCACAGCTTCTTACTGGCTTTTTTCCCCTCAGTGGTTTTAAACGATGTATCAGTAGTACTGTGGCTCAGTTGCTAAGTCGTAGCCTGTTGAACTCTTTGCGACCCCATGGACTGCAGCACGCCAGGCTTCCTTGTCCTTTACTATCCCCCAGAGTTTACTCAAACTCATGTCCATTGAGCCAATGATGCCATCCAACCATCTCATCCTCTGTCATCCCCTTCTCCTCCTGCCCTCAGTCTTTCCCAGCATCAGGATA
>NW_011477364.1:0-988 GCF_000754665.1 Bison bison bison | reverse complement strand
CATACTGTCTTGATGACTGTGGCATAGTAGTAGAGCCTGAAGTCAGGCAGGTTGATTCCTCCAGTTCCACTCTTCTTTCTCAAGATAGCTTTGGCTATTTGAGGTTTTTTGTAATTCTATACAAATTGTCAAATTATTTGTTCTAGCTCTCTGAAGAATACCGTTGGTAGCTTGATAGGGATTACATTGAATCTATAAATTGCTTTGGGTAGTATACTCATTTTCACTATATTGATTCTTCCAATCCATGAACATGATATATTTCTCCATCTATTAGTGTCCTCTTTGATTTCTTTCACCAGTGTTTTATAGTTTTCTATATATGGGGGAGCCCCACCCCCGTCTTCCCTTGTTCAGAGTTGTCCAACTCTCTGCGACCCCATGGACTGTAGCCCACCAGGCTCCTCTGTCTATGAGATTCTCCAGGCAGGAATTCTGGAGTGGGTTGCCATTTCCTCCTCTAGGGGATCTTCCTGACCCAGGGATCAAACCTGCACCTCCTGCATTGGCAGGCGGATTCTTTACCGCTGAGCCACCTTGGAAGCCCACAGACACACCAAAGTATATAAGCAGACAGTTGGGGGGAAGCTGCTGTATAGCTCAGGGAGCTCAACCTGGTGTTCCGCGATGACCTAGAGGCTGGGATGAGGCAAGAGGCGGGAAGAGGGTTCAGAGAGAGGGGCCTGTGTATGCCTGTGGCTGGTTCATGTTGATGTATGGCAGAAGCAACACTGTAAAACAATTGTCCTCCAATTAGAAATAAAAATTGAGTACAGTTCTGCACCGTGATGCCCCTCAGTGTCTGGGTTCCTCTTGTATCATGTCCCTCGCCCTGGCGGTTAGGTGTGTGTGCAGTGTTGGAAAGATGAACCGCGGGAGCGCCTCCCCTCCAGCACTCCATCCCTGCGTCTCTCCGCAGCTGGAAGTCCATGGCCCCTGTGGAGGGTCTGAGGAAGCTTGGTCTTCTGCTTCGTGGTGACTGGCACCT
>NW_011477363.1:13041-16076 GCF_000754665.1 Bison bison bison | reverse complement strand
CTGAAGAAAACAGGGAAAGACCTCCACTGGCCGCCAACACACCTCCTGAGCTCAGGAAGTTGACAATACATCCCGAAGTCAACCCCAGTGGAGGAGCAGTGGTTGGGACAGCAGTGACCCAAGGCAAGCCCTAGCTTTCTCTGCAATTCTGCCTGCATTAACATAAGACACCCCCTGTCTAGTGGGGTGTGATAAACGCCCCCTTGTTTATCCCATGCCCTTGGAGTGTGCTGTCAACTCCTAATGGCTGCAAACAAACCCGCCACAGAAAATAACTATGCTCATCTTGCTGGTGCCTTCATCAGCCCTCATCCCATTTTAGCAAAACTTCTGCTTTTGGAGGGAGAAGACGAGGACGTTCCATTTCCTACTAGAGGAGACCATTGCTATGGAAGGTCTGGCTCTGGCTGCAAGTGTCATTCATTCCACTGCTACCAAAAACCCATACCCCTACCTGCTATAAAATATTTGCTGCGCTTGAGGTCTTGCATCGCCATTCCTCTGCTCTATTATATTACATTGTCATTAACTACGGGACCAGTGTTTCTCTGGAAAAGGAGACACATCCCAGGAAACAATGTCTCACACATGCCTCATGTATAAAACAGCCAAATCGCCCTGTTCTCACCAACATGGCACAACACACAAGCCACTGGGGTTCACTTACATCTCTCACTGTTGTTGTGGTCGGCAATGGCCTCCTCCAGGGCGACCGACTTTGGCTTTTTGTCCTGACTTCCTTTCAACCTTTCCCAGTCAGTGGGGCTGAATTTGCACACCTCGGAGTCCTTGGTTGGGGGGTGGCCACCTTCTCGCTCTTTCATCTCCAACTCTGAGAAGCGCATCATTGCACGCTAGGAAGAGAATGGAGATGAAAAAAAAACAAACACCTTACCATCAAAGCTACTTCATTGGCCTTACCTTAAAGGAAAGTATTTTCCAAGAAAAGTTTGCCCAAAACCAACCACACTTTATGATACAACTGAGATATTTTAAAAGTTAATGATACAAATATAAGAGTGTCTATATGTTAAGCAGTCACACACTCTGTATTCATAAAGCCATATGTGTGTAGAGATATATGCGGTGTGTATGTAGAGCCATACATACACTGGCATAGAGACAGACATTCTCTTTCGAAGGTAAATAAAACAAAACAAACACAACGCAAAGAAAGCAAAACAAAAAACACAACAGAAAAGAAAACAAATGCACAATGAATAAAGACGACCATGGCCCACAAACTTCCCTTTGTATATTTGGAAATGAAATTTAACTCAAAAAGTTTATGTAAGATTCTAGTAATAAAAATTTGAAGAACTGACCTCACAGTAAGCAGCGGGTAGACATAAAATACTGTCCTCTTGTAATCCTTCCATCTATGTAATTAAAATGGGCACTCAATGGATCATTTAGATAACTTCATCCATTTTTATAAGCATAAACCAATTTTTTTCTTAACATTGCAAAACAATTTGGCTTTATTTAGCTTTTAATTAAAAGTAAAATATCTTAAGGAAATTCCTAGACAACATCTATCATTCACTAGCAAGTTAAATACATACTCTATCCCTTTAATCGAGGTTTTTTTGTTGTTTTTTCTTTTTTTGGTGAAAGAAAAACTGCACAAATCTCACAGACATGCGGCGGCTACACACCTCCACCAAGTATCACGTAAGGCATTCTAAGCAGTGCTGTTAGATTTATTTGTTAACGTACAGTAAAGTAACGGCAGAGAAATCAAAGCAATTGATACGTCAATGTCATGCAGTATTTCAGACATCCTCTAAAACTTCCGTTATCAGCATTCAAGTGGAGTTTGCTTAAAATCCACAAGAATCCACTTATGTTCCCTTACTGGATACATTTCAAAAAATTATATTATCATAAACTTCATTAATCAAATCTGCCCGGTGTCCTGCTCTAGTACCCCCGCCCCCTTCCTCTTTGAACATTAAAAAAAATAAACAAAACAAAAAAAAACTGACAACTGGTCAGGCTCCTGCAATTTGGGTGGGGGGCTCACCTGCAATGCCCGCTGCTCCCGGCTGAGCTGACTGGAATCGGCATACAGTTCGGTAGTGACGCACTTGAACCGGTCACCCACGTAACCAGCAGAGTTGGCGATTCTCTTTGCCAGCTTAGATGGCTTTGGTTTCAGAACTTTGCCATCAGTTGATTCTGCCTCATCGGCTCCATCTTTGGTATAGGTGGGGGTGGCGTCCACGCTCGGTGGGGCACCGCCCACGCAAAATGGTTTGGGTTCCTCTTGGGTTTTCCCGAAAGTGACCGCAGGGCCATCGCTCCCCGGGGTCGGCTCCAGGAACGGAGTGGAGACCGGCATTGCCAGATTCTCCTTGTTGGTTCCAGCTGGAACATTCTCCTTGCTTAAGTTGAAAACTGACTGGCCTGGAGCCTGTTTGAAAGCATAGGCGTCGTGGAAGTCATTGATGCGCCCCAGCTCGTCTCTGAGGGTGACGAAATCCCGGTGGGGCTGCAGGGCCGGCTCAGCTGGGGGTTTGCTGGGCTCAGTGCTCTGGCCAACACTCTCAGCTGTGAAGCCGGGTTTGGATGTGTTGGCTTCAGTCTTCGCGTCGGGCTCTTCCCGGAGGAGGTCTACATAGACAAGCTTGTCACTCTTAACGACGGTCTTCCCTTGATTCCAGCTAGGGCTGGGCTTGAGGTTCTTGTCCGTGGTGACTTCTGGATGTAACTTGGTGCCACTAGCTTCGAGTATCTCGGAAAACCTGTTTCGGAGGCTTGGGTCCTCGTAGCGGGCCCTCTCATGGGACCGGGACCTCCTCTCTGGTTTCTCCTCTTTAGTGATCTCAATGGGTGTGTGAGGTATCAACATGGGATGCACCATGCCCAACCCCAGCGCGTCCTGGTAGGTCACGAACTCCGGCCGGCCTGTGGGCAGCCCGTAGGGCAGTCCAGGCTTTGGGGCGAGGTGCCCAGGAAAGAGACTGCCGCTGGGCAACAACACTGGGTGAGGGTAGACAGGGCCTTTGCCATGCAAGGAGAGGGGACTTAAG
>NW_011477363.1:8782-11559 GCF_000754665.1 Bison bison bison | reverse complement strand
CAAGGCTTCACAAGGTCCGTGGCCCCCTCCCCCCTTATCCAGCACCCTCCTCTGCCTGCCTTCTCACCTTTGTCCGACTAGTATCCTGGAAGCACATAAAATGATCCCTTTAGACTTGAGGCCCTTGCATTAATTCAGTCATCTATTAACTCTGGAAAATCCACCTTCTCAGCAAAAATTCTTCGCTGCAACTGAGGTGGTACCAACTCCACTGCTCTCAGCACCGACCTTGTGGGGTACAGATCTCAGACTCACCCTCCCTGGGTCCAGTCAGGATGGGGTGGGGTGATGTTCACTGGGGCTTTCCCAGATGTGTGGAGGCATTATTTAACATAATAAAAAAACCCCAATCTTTCAGGGGGACAGCAAGGAACAGAAGACTTGAGCTGTCTCATTTCGAATCAATAAAGAGGCCATGGGTCAAACTGCAGTTGTGTCTTTCGACTTCTTCTCCCTGGTGTCTGAAGATGGCTCTGTTTCATATTTTACTGGGAAGGTAAATCCTCAGGGTCTACTTGGAGGCTAGAAATTTATCCAGCTGGGAGCGCTGGTGGGGCACATAGCTTATCAAGGAAAAGGTGGTACGGATCCCACCAGTCACCAGGATATTAGGGCATAAATGGCAAGCGCAGCCAAGAAAGCAAGCCAGGAAGAAACTGGGTGAAGCCTTGTCCCACTGCCTAGGCTTTCTCCAGCAGCCCCCCAAAGGCCCTTTAATGGTATGCAAATGAATGCACGATTGATTACAGATCACTGATACTCAGATAGCACATCAACAGAAGCCATTAATCTCTTACCACGTTGTGGTTCAAGGGATTTTCTTCCCTTAGTTCCAGTCTGGCCTTTGAAGCGTCACCATCATTTACGGGAATTTTCCTATTTAAAAGGACATACCAACTTCATGAAAACATTCCTCATTTAATGTATCTTTCATAGATTACCCCGGAACAGGCCAGTTTCTAAAAACTCTTTTTTCCCAACTGCCCTTAAAAAAACCAAAAATTCCTCCCCCATGGCCCATATTGAAAGTTATCCCCAAATGGTGATTTAATCGAACTGGGAAAAAAAACCAAAGCAAGGTAAGGGAACGGGGATGCGAAATCACAAATATGTCCCTGAGTTGGGTAAGGTAGAAATTCTGCACAACTATGTCTCCTTCACGATTGTTTCTCCACACAGGCTGGGCAGGGCTGTCTGGGCCCTGCAGTCCGAGCAGACCATTATAAGCTCCACCGGAGGACAGGCGTGTGGGTACAATGACCAAAGCCAAAAGGGCAGACCTGGAGGCTAAAGTCTATGGGCCAGCCATGTCAACCATTTCTGTGTTACCCAGGAGGACAGGTTCTCAAAACTTTTCCCCAAAGTTAGGCACCACGTCCTATGAAACTGGTTTCCATGGTGATAATGAAGCCATATTTGACGGCCTTTATCAAAATGATGGGGGATACACACAAATATACAAATGTTAGCCGCTCCAGAGGAAGAGGCCACACATCTGTGCCAGGCTGTTGTGGCTGCCCTGAGACTTGTTATCAGAGAGCATCGATAAAGAAAGTGCTTGGTGCCAACTTCCCAATCCCCAGGATAAAATCGCTGACAAACAGCAGAGCAAAGTTTCATCATTACCCGGAAGAGCAGCTTCAATTATCTACTGCTTAGCTGCCCCTACCCCACACTCCCAAACTACCGATTAGGAAGCATAACAGAACTGTTGGGTGACTGAAACCAGGAGCCGGTGGCCTCGCCAAATAGGCGGCAGAGGATCTGGAGAAACCCTGGGCTTCCATGAAATGAAGGGTGGCTTTTGCCCCATTTATTACTGAGCAAACTATTTGTTTTAAAAGCACATCGAATGCCGATCCACCTGGGCCCACACTCCTGACATTTAGAGTTAAAGCAGCATATAGACTGGGATTAATTCTCCTTCATAAATATGAAATAATAAATTAAGGACGAAAGAGCACTGAAAGGCCGCTTTAGGGGCTAATCTCTTAAAGGGCGGCAATGCTTCGCTGAGCCGGGTTGCCTGTTAAAACTGTAAATCAAGGGCTGCCAGCTAGGCAGGAGATCTCCCCCCACCACCCCCCTTTGGGCCCACTCTGGCTGTGAGGAGGTGAAGGGGGGCTCTGCTTAGGAGCCCCAGGGAAGGACCCGCATGCTCCCCAGGCCTCAGCCAGACCCACGCATTCACCTGTCGTCACTGATTCCACACATGCGGACCCTCTCGCTGTTCATCCAGCTGTGAACGTTCCCATACAGGGGGGTTGCTGAAAGCATGTCGTCTTCTTGGATGGCAGCTTTTCTTCAAGCGTCTAGTCTGTTTAACAACAACAAAAAAAATCCCAGGAGGTTGAATGAAAAAGAGCCAAACAGGGAATGAGAGAAACCCTCTTTCTAGGCAAATTCATATGGAGTGTGGAATGCACACTCGGGAAGGTAGAGCCTGCTTGGACGTTGTACAGACGGCTGGGAGTGAAGGAGTACGCCTGACCCAGGGGTTCAAGGAAGGGGATGGAACTTCCCTAGCAGGAGGCGCCGGGGACGTGGACGGCCCAGCACCTTGGGGCCCCATCAGTCAAGGTACAGCACATGGCACCCTGCACCTGCCATTCTCCCTTCCCCTTTCCCAGCCTTTGGAGAACACACTTGCATAAAAAGCGGCTGGTGGGGGATCCCGTGGAGCCCCACACTGATTCTTCTTGGGGCTGAAAGGATGGGGGAGAGCGGGTCGGAGGTGGTGGGGGCGGAATAAAAGACATGGCAGTCCAGTGCGGCAG
>NW_011477363.1:7631-8682 GCF_000754665.1 Bison bison bison | reverse complement strand
CATCCTTTCTGTCCTGACCCGCTGTTTTCCGAGTGTGCCCAGGAACTGGCTGGGCGCTTTCGGCTCCTTCTGGAGCCTTTGGATACTTGCTGCTGCAGAGCCTGGCTGCGGGAAACTCGCTGCTGACCGTCATGTATGGCTTTGACAGGGTGACAGAGGGTGAGGTGGAGATCCGGGCATAGTGCTTGTGGAATTCAGAGTAGGTGTCCGCAGTAGGCTGGGAGGGAAGGTGGACTCGGGGTGAAGGCCGAGGCGAGGGGGGCAACAGGAGAGCCGTGTCCCCTGGCAGGCCGCTGGTGACCGCCTTGGCGGAGGGCACCCTAGGCTGTTTACTGTTCTGGATGTGGGGGTATGAGTGAGAATCGACCGGGTTCCCAGGACTAACACCCATCTTCCAGGGCAGGCTTTTGTCTGTGCAGTGGACCAGAGGCGGGATGGCTGGAGAAGCGGAAGGCGTCGAGAGCCTCATGGGGGAAGCCAGGGACGATGGGATGTGGGGACTGACGTAGTGAGGTGGCGGCAGGTAGAGAAATCGCTCCCCGTTGGTGCAGACTGGCGAATATAGCGGCTGGGCCAGGCCATACGACTGCTGAGGTAGCAAGGCCTTGTACATGTTCAGGGAATACTTATTTGGCGAGTCAAGGAAAGGGTAGATGGCTGGCGTGGCCCCCTCCATGTAGGGATTGACCCAGGGCAGCCGCAGGTAACTAGCACCATTGATGTTGAGCGGGCTCTGTTTGTCACTGGCAGGCCTGTCTAAGCCCAGAGTTTCTGCCGTGGGGACAGCACTTTTTTGTATTCCTGGTGGTGTTTTGTATATAGCACTGAAGCCATTCGGAGGCTTTCCAGAGACAGCGGAGGCCTCCACCGTCTCGGGTGTATTCGGTTTGAACTGCATCTCTGGGGTTCTTTCGGAAGAAAACCCCAGACCGCCTAGAGTGGTTGTGGCAGCCTCCCGCCCTTTCTCTGAGCCCAGTCCACACAAGCTAGAATAGACGATGTTTCCGGGAACACGCAATCCTTCCCGGATCAGGCCAGTGCGGTCCATGCT
>NW_011477363.1:5377-7008 GCF_000754665.1 Bison bison bison | reverse complement strand
GGTGAGGCCCAGTATTGGATCCTGCTGACTACACCTACACACACACACACACACACCCCCCACACACACACTCTCTCTCTCTTATAATCTTTAGCTGCCCCATGAACTTTTTGTGAACTGTTTAAAAGTGGAGGTCTGTTGAACAAACAGCGGCGCCACTGCCAGCCATAATTTCATTGCAACGAGCTAAAGACTTTTAACTCTTCAGGTTCCTGGCCAAAGATGGAGCTGCGCAGAAAGGGCCATCGAGCCAGGGCCCTGCCCGGCGCGAGGCCCTTCTCCAGAGTAACAGCCCACATCCTGGGCAAAGGCCAGACTGCTTACACCCCCCATCACTGAAGGACGCCTCCCCCCATCTCTCTGGGGTGGAGAACCGACGAAGGGGATCTTGGGGGTAAGGGACACATAGATGGGGCAGATAGGCAGTCATGCTCACCCCACTCCACTTTTAGAAAGAGCTACGGAAATTGTTGGAGAGATGAGGTCTTTCTTTTTAACTGAGGAAAAGTTCTTCAAAAGTGACTTCCCTGACCCTTGGCTGTGGGTCACGGTGAAGGGGGCAAACGATGTGATTTGGATGACAAACAGAGCAGAGGCTGTGCTGCTATATATAAGATGTGCATTCACCCTTATTTCTCAATGACCACCCCACCCCACCCCGGCCTGGTCTTCCACAGGCAGGCTATGCTTCTGGCAGTGCCAAGATGTGTGAAGTCAGTCATGAAAAGCACTTTACAAGCACCAACCTGTTTCCAGAGCAAGCTGCTAAGTTATACCTTGGCTCTGGGTTTTAATCCTTTTTTCCAGTAGAGGAGAGAAGGGGCAAGGATGCCGGAGAGGGATATAGGGAAGGTGGCCCAGAGAAGGGGTCAGCCCAGGAGACAAGAGTGTCTGGTTTCTGGAAGAACAGACAGGAATTGTGGTGGCTGCCTGCTGAACACCCAGCTCTGGGAGAGACAAAACAGCCACCCCGCGTGGAGGTCTCTGGCTTTGCGTCTGAGTGAAAGCACAGGAGAGCTTGAGTCTCCCTCGACAGACTTGGGCCCTCATCTACTCCAGAAGTCAAGTTATGATTACCCCCAGCATGGCCTGGACACTGGGGAGAAGAGCCTGATTGACAGAAAGAGGTCAGAGGGACTACGATTAGGAGCTGTCACTCCCACCTTGGCATCCTTGAGTTGGGGGCACCTTGGCACTCTGTGAAAAGACACATGGGGGAACACGGGCCCTGAGCTGCACCCCACCACCAGTGGTCTGCTAAGTCCTGCCATGAAGATACCATTATGCACCGAGGAAAAGGAGAGAACTTTTTTTTTCCTTTAAGGCCGAGTTCCCCTGGCAGACAACAGACAGGGTGCCAAGGAAGGAGCCGTGGTTGTTGAGAGGCCAGCCTGAGTGCAGGGAGGGGGGCAGCACTGGGCCACTCTTGGCACCTCTCCTTTCTCTCCACCACGCTCCTCCTGGCACCGGGCCACTTTCCACTGCCTCCGCCCTCGAGGCGACGGATGGATTGGTTCAAGTCTGCACATCAAGCTTGTCAAGTGGCACCGACAAAATGCGAAGCAGCACCACCACATTGGCCCCACTCTATGCCACCACCACCAGTGCCCCTTCCCAGGGCCTCGCTCACT
>NW_011477363.1:5051-5277 GCF_000754665.1 Bison bison bison | reverse complement strand
TGGTCGTCTGTGGGCTGGGGACCTTTGTGGGGAAAGGGACTCTCTCACTGCATGGCCAGTTCTCCATGGAGGATGCGCTGAAGGCACAATCACCCCTGCCTTCCCGCTCTCTCGTTCACAGCCTGTCTCTGGGCAGGTGGCTGAACCTCTTCAGCCTCGGTGCCCTCATCTGTAAATATTTGGCACCCTGTTTTTCAGAGGATTAAACTGCACTCAGGACTTGAGT
>NW_011477363.1:3291-4951 GCF_000754665.1 Bison bison bison | reverse complement strand
GCTGAGTAATTCAATGACGCCTGCTCGCTGGGGACAAAAATCATTAGCGAGCGTAGAAGTCTTAGCAGCCTGGGCTGTTGGGCTCCGGCAGCGAGCCGCTGGCACTGGGGGAGCGGGCAAAAGCCACCCATTTCCCATCCACTGGGAAGGAGGGAGGGGGAGGCGGCACCTTCCCCCCTCCTTACCTTCTCTGCCCACCACCCCCACCCACATCACATTCTAGTTTGCTGCATGAGTGAAGGGTCAGGACAAGCTGCATTTTATTAACAGGATTATCACGGCGCGTGATTTATCCTCGTGCAGGATTTTAATTGCTCTTTGGAGGTTGAGCCGTTTCTTTTGACTGCGCTTCAGCCCATATCCTGCTGTTAAATGCTGGGTTAATAAGTAGGGGAGCCTTTAATGCCTGGGACCGATGGCCCTCGGCAATTCCCCCAGCTCGCACGCTGCCTTGTCCAGGCACCCCCCAGCCACAGCCTCTGTACACCGGGACCCAAACCTGAGTGTGAAATCCCTGGTGTGCAGCTCATGGGGGAACTTTTCTTTCTCCTCCCTCACACACCCACCCACAGTTTCCGAAAGCCCAAATGTTCCCTAAGTCGACACATTTCCTTTGTTAGCAGGGAAAAATATGCAAATGATTGCTTTTACACTTTCGCACAGGGAGCTAACTGCCAGGTTGGTTGGGTGGGAGCCACTAGGACTGGGGAGCACCTGGGAGACCCCAATCCCAAAGCCAGGCTATCCCTCTGGGTTTCTTTGTCCTAACTCGGGCTTTTGTCCACCAGCATCCCTCATCAGCCCCTATACATAGAACACCGTCTGTTAATCAAGAGCCACGCGTGCAGACACACACCATGCATAGTTAGAGCTCAACAATAAAGCTGGGAGAGAGACAGCAATCTCCCTGTGTGTCCAGCCTGGTGGGATCCTGGAGAGGTTATTTGTCTAGAAAGTGTCCCTTTCTTCAGGCAAGCTGGGACATTTCCAGGAGGCTGGCTACAGCGCCCCAAAGACAGACTCAGTCGGATGCAGGCATTGAGGAAGGTTCTGAGGGGGTCCACAGGCCGTTCTTCTGTGTTCCAAACGTGCACATCAAACTGGGGGTAGGCCACCACGAGAGAAGGCTCACTCAACAGTGTGTCCCCTCTCTATGATGAAATTCGGACCTTACACCAAAGGGTCCCTCTATCAAACCCTTAAGAACAGGATGAGGGGAAGAAGCGTGTGTGCCCTTGAAGCCACGATCGTCTGGTGTTCCAGTCTTCAAAAGTTACACCAGCTGCCTCCTAAGAGCTTCTGTTAGTTGTCACCTGGGGACAAGGGCCTCTGAGCACCAGACTGAGGAAATAGGAAGGCAGTTGCCACAATCACCCTACCGAGCCCTTCACCCACCCCCAGGGCCTGCAGCCCCCTTCCCTTGAAAGGGTTTTTCTTTGGAAAGGGCAGCCTGAATTTAGTGGGTGAGGTGGACAGAGTTTAGAAGAGACAACCTGGGATCACAGAGTGCTTTCAAAGCTTCTCCCCCGCTCCAGGTCTCGTCTGGTTTTCAGTATTAATACTGCACAGATAAATAACACCCTGCATCAGAATGAAGTGTTCTGAACAGCACAGGATCAGATGGAGGGCTGAGGCCCAGAGCATGGTCCAGTGTCACAGG
>NW_011477363.1:0-1661 GCF_000754665.1 Bison bison bison | reverse complement strand
GGCGCTGTGGGCAGACCTGAAGACAGTGGCGTCCTGCAGCTTAGAGGCAAGTGCGCTCTTAAAAAAAACACAGCAAGGCAAAGGGACGTAGGTAATCCAAAGCTTTGGGTCCTGAACCTACACACTGGTGTTGCCAATCCAGGAAACAGGGCCCAGTGCATAGAATACAGCAGCCGCCTGTCTCTCGAACTTGTCTGAATAACAGGGCCATTTCAGAGGAAGAACAACGGCCTTCAGAGCCTCTGCAATTTCCAGAAAGCCTTCAGTTAATAATACATTCTTTCCAACAGGCTTGCTTTAGGGCGGAAAGTTATTTTCCCAAATCTTAACAACCCTGTCACAAGCCGCTGAGGCCCCAGGCCCCAGGCAACCCCTCCAGACAGCTGACACTCATGACCCTGCAGACCTTCTCCTGCCACCTCTGCCTAACAAGTTCCCTAAACCACAAAACGCCACCAGCGCGCCCGTCCACCCAGGTCCCGGGAGCCAGAGGGCCATGTGTCCACGGGGTGGGGATGGGGCGCCGCTGCCAAGGGTTGTCTCGCCTTGCGTCCGAGGACGCCCCGGCCAGCAAGTGGCGGCCACCTCTGCGGCTTTCCGTGGGCCTGCATAGTGCGCGCTTTGTGTGAGCGCCGGGGAGGCACAGCGCTGCCCGTGCACCAACAGCTGTCACATTATTTGCACTCGCTGTAAACAGCCTTCACATTCCCCCCTTACCACATAGTTAAAGCCAGACTAACAATCCACAGTTAGAGATCAAACCAACAACAGCAGTATTGTGTCTGCCTTCGCTGCCTTCGCACCAAGCCCAGCAGCTGGCAGGTTTCTCCGGAACAAGGGACCCCCCCTCCCCCCAACCCCTCCGGGCTCCAGCCCAGGCTGGCCAAGGCAGTGCTGCGTGTGTTGCTGCTGATTGTTAAAGCAAGAGAACACAGCCATTTCGAGCAGAGTTCGGTGGGGTTCACCGGCTCTCTCTCTTGAGTTTCCTCCTCCAGCTAGTGGCTCGGGGCAGCCCCCCCCCAATCTCCTCCGCAGGGAATAAAGGTTGTTCAGACTCCCAGACTCTGCTCAGCAAAGCGTGGGCCAGCCTGGGGTCCTGCAGCCCTCTCTACCGTGTCCCAGATGAAACGCAGCTTGGCCCCATCTGCAGCTCACAGCCCCCTTGTGTTTCTGGAAAACTGTCCAAGCCCCTGAATCCTGACTGGTCGCCCCACTGATCAGAATGTCTCCTTTATGATTTTTGGTTAAGTCGAACATTTCCATAATCGTCATTATTAGCGCAAATTACACGCCTAATCGGTCCTTAAATAGATTTTAATTAAATAATCATACAAGGCTCATTTTATGACTTAAGAAAGGCATTACTTTTCGTTATAAACTTTCTACCAGGATATAGAATAAGGATAGCAGACAAATACTTAGTCTCTGAAAAGCACCAATAACTGATGGGCAGCGTACTGGGAGGGCAGACCCAGCCTCACACCTGGAATCGAAGTGCAGACTAGACACACCACATCTGCCCAACTTTCCTCCTCCAAAGCAGGACTTTGTCTTCTCTTTGGGGCCAGACGAAAGGAACCCCCAATGCTCCTTTTGTCCCTGCCCGTCTAGAGCCCACTTCTCACCACCCTCATCTGTTTTCCACCCCTCAGTCCGCTGAG
>NW_011477362.1:12150-13807 GCF_000754665.1 Bison bison bison | reverse complement strand
CACGACTGAGCGACTGAACTGAACTAAACTGAAGCTTCTCTGACTTAAAAGCTTGCTTTTAAGTGTCTGTCCCTGGCTTCAGTCTTTCCTGCCAGTGGAATAGGTGGAAACAGGTGCCAGTGAAAGAACTTACATGTGCTTCTGATGGAAGTGCACGATCTTGCTCTCTAAATCATCTTGGTTCAGTAAATACCGGGTTTGTGCCAAGTGTTTCCTATCTGTTTCTTCATGAAAGTCTCCCAGTTCTGCTGCATGACAGAAAAGTGACATATTTCACATTACCGTTGAGGAGTTAAGCAACGGAGCACCCAACAGACCCTCTGAGTGCCCCCAAACAGCCCTTTCTTGGAGACCAGTGCAGCCCTAAACCTCCCACCACACACTTGATGTGTATTTGTTTTGTTTTAGGTTATGAGTAGTGGGGGAAGAACTAACTGGTTCTTCTTCAAATCAGAAGCAGTGGGCTTTTATAAAGTCTCAACAGAGGAAGTCACAGACACGGTGTAGGTCTTAGAGGCTCCAGGATCATAGATAAATGTTATTTTCTTCTCCCACATTCTGTTTATGATCTCTTCTGTTCCTGATCAGTCCCTGTTGTGAGTTGAATTGTGTCCTCCCTCTCAAAGTTGTATGTTGAAGTCCTAAACCCCCAGTACCTCAGAATATGACTGTTTAAAGACAGGGCATATAAAGGAATTATTATGCTAAAATGGGGCAGTAGAGTGGGCCCTAATCCAATTTGACTGGTGTTCTTCTGAGAAGAGGAAATTTGGACACACAGCCAGACACCAAGAATGCAGGTACAAGAGGAAAGACTGCGTGAGGATGCGTCAGGAAGGCAGCCATCTGCAAGCCAAGGTGGGAGGCCTCGAAAGAAACTGAAAGTGCTGACTCTTCAGTCTTTGATGTCTAGCCTCCAGAGCGGTGAGAAAATAAATGTCTGTCATTTAAGTCGCCTAGTCTGTTGTTGTTCATTATGGTAACCCTAGCAAACTAAGACAGCCCCCTAACCTCACTCTGCACTGATCAGACATTATTCAGAAAGGAGACTATAAATGCCAACTACAATGTAAGCCAGCCACAGCCGTTCATCACTCTGTACATTGGAAACCTAGTAAAACCCCGCTATATGGAATCCCCAGTAGGTGAATCATTCTGGAAATCATTCTTGCTTTTCCAAATCACTGGAAGTTTATTCCTGGTCATAACATTCTGTTCTAAATGTATCCAATTTATTGCTATAAATGTCTATTATAACACTGTGCCTACAAATGCAATTGAGGTAGATATTTACTGCCCCTACAGTAAATGGCTTGACATTGTTATTTATTTATTTACTGGCTGCACCATGCAGCATGTGGGATCTTAGTTCCCTGATCAGGGATTGAACCCATGCCCCCTGCATTGGAAGCCCAGAGTCTTAACCACAGGACCTCCAGAGAAGTCTCCTGTTTTGGTTTTTGAATTCTTACATGTTCTTTATAATTTTTAGGCCTTTTCACTCTCTGTCAGTGTCATAAGAATCACTTCCTTGTCATTGACTTCCCCTGAAGAAGTCTCTACTTGGTTCCAAATAATGACTTCTAATCTACCATAAAATGGGAACCCAATACAGTTTTTACAATTAAAATTCACATTTTAAATGAAAAAAAAAAAA
>NW_011477362.1:7483-9614 GCF_000754665.1 Bison bison bison | reverse complement strand
GATCCATGGGATTCTCCAGGCAAGAATACTGGAGTGGGTTGCCATTTCCTGCTCCAGGGGATCTTCCCAACCCAGGGATCGTACCCAGGTCTCCTGCATTGCAGGCAGACGCTTTAACCTCTGAGCCACCAGGGAAGCCCAAAAAAATTTACCTTAAGACGAGACAATTACATTCTTAGGAGTCTGCCCAAGAGAAATGAACACACTTGTCCACACAAAGACTTGTATATGAATATTCATAATATTATTCATAATAGCTAAACTGGAAACAGTCCAGACATCCCTCACCAGGTAAATAAACAAAATGTGGTATACCCATAAAATGGAATACTACTCAGCAGTAGAAAGGAACAGACGGCTGTGATTCATGTTAGAACATGCATGAATTTCAAAAACATTACGCTTGTTAAGAAAAGCCCAATGCCAAAGACCACATATTTTGTCATTGTGATTCCATGAAATGTCCAGAAAAGGCAAATCCACAGAAACAGAAAATAAATTAGTGGTTGCTGGGCTGAGCATGGGCAAATGGTCATGAGAGATCTCTTTTGGCATGATGGAAATGTTTGAAAACTGGGTTGTGGTAAAGGTTGCACAACTCTGTAAATTTACAAAAAACCGTTGAGTTACAGGCTTACAAATGAGTGAATTTTATCGTATGCAAATTATACCACAACTGAGCTGTTTTAAAAAAATAAATTAGACACACACACACATCACACACCAATCTTTCTGTATATTAAGCACAAGCCCTATGCTGACTCTAAGGAAAACATAGGAACACATAAGACCATGCTTGTTTTTCTCTTGACAATCTAGGAAGAGACCTATGACATACAAATAGGTAAATATCATTAATGACAGAAGGCAGCGCAGAGCATCTGCACCTTCACTGTGAGCCCACTGGTCCAAACTACCACCCTCTCTCTCTCCTGCCATCGCCTGTTATCTGGTCTCCCCACTTCCACCATCCCCCATAAGGTCTGTTTTCTCTCTTTTTTTCAATTGAATAAATTTGACTATAACATTGGGTTACTTTGATACACTTATAGGTGGCAATGATTGCTGTTGTAGCAATATCCATCACATTACATAATTATAATACAATATTACAGTCTACATTCATTATACTTTACATTAGATCACTATGGCTTATTTATGACTTGCTACAAGTTTCTGTTTTCACCACTGCAGCCAGCATGATGTAGTTCAAACCTAATTCAGATCATTTCACTCCTCTGCTTCAAATGCTATAATGGCTTCCCATCACATTTAGAGTAATATCCTATGTCTTGAATATGCTTTTTAAAATATTTTATTTTTATATATTTATTTGCCTGCACTGAGTCTCAGTTGCAGCACGCAGGATCTTTAGTTGCAGCATGTGGGATCTAGTTTCCTGACCAGGGATCGAACCCGGGCCCCCTGCATTGGGAGCCACTGGACTGCCAGGGAAGTCGATTTTAATACACTTTTAAGACTCTCCATGATTAGTCTCCCTTTTTTCCTCAGTTCCAGCCAGCCATAAAGCCTACTTAATGTTTCTTGTATATTCCCAGCATGTTCCCATCTCAGGCCCTTTGTACTGGATGCTCTCTGACTGAAACTCTCTTCCACCCAATTTCTGCATGGCTTGGTCTTTTACTTCCTCCAAGTCTTTGTTCAGCTGTTACCTTCACAGTGAAGCCTACCCTGACCACCTTTTTAAAAAATTCAATCCCTGCCCCTTGAATTTCCTTCTCTCCCTTCCATATTTAAAGGCCTCCGGTGCACTCATCACCTACAATCATATTAATACATTATATATTTCCTTATTTTGGTCTGATTGTCTTCCACTGCCAAATGTGAGCTACATGAGAGCAAGGATTTTTGTCGTTTATTTCACTGCTATGTTCCCAGTGCCTATAGTAGTACCTGGCATGCGGTAGGTACTCAATACATTTTTGCTGAATGAATGACAAAGAAGAGTTACTAAGGGTATTCATAAATGTTTGGAATGTACAAATTGTGTTTGGGAGGAAATCTGGCTAGAGCCAGAGGGGTGTGTAAGAGAGATTTAAGCAGATGACAAGGTCAGAATGTGGAGGCCCTTGAATGCCTGCAACATAAACATTAAATGAATAAATAAATG
>NW_011477362.1:5406-6370 GCF_000754665.1 Bison bison bison | reverse complement strand
GAGGAGAAGGCTGACCTGCCCAGCTTCACCCCCTCCCAGGCAAGGCCCCACTGTTCCCTGGGTCTCCTTTTCCCTTCCTTACTCAGCCTCGTCCACCGGCTTGGCTGCTAGAATATGGGGAACTCTAATAGACGCCTGGGGCCTTTTTCCCTTTTAGCCTCTCTCCACCTGCTGGACTCTGTGCTTTGTTCTCTGGAATCATGATAAACAGCAACACGGAAATCACATTAAATGTGACAATGTGCCGCAGAAAGCACGTACCACAAATGGCTTCTGGGGGAAGCAGAAGGAGTAGGGGGCCTGCCTAGCAAAGTCCGTGCCTGGATTAGTCCAGACCAGCTCCTGGTGAGCAAGCTGGGGGCAGTGGGAGGGCAAGGTTAAAAGGAGATAGAAGGAAATCAGCATTTACTTTTAATCTACATAAGCACTCTGTGAGAAGGCATTCTTGTCACTATTTTAAAGACTAGGGAAAAACAGGCACAGACAGAGACAAACAGGGGACTTCACCCCAGGCTACAACAGTTAGAATGCAGAGATAGGATTTGTATCCAAATCTCAGTGACTACAGTGACCAGCCCCTTTCTACTGGACCATGTCATTCCCATCTATCTCATCCCTGCTTTCTCTCCTCCACAGAAAGGTCCCAGCACAATGGTGGGGACGTTGAGGGTGCTCAGCTCCTTTGCTGGGTTCTCTAGCTAATTGATGGGCCCCAAAGCCGACATTTGCTACTTACATTGTAAGATGTGGGATACCATCAACGCTGTACAGTTGTCACTGCATGGCAGCCTTCCCAGAGCCAAATCCTTCTTTATTTGAAGAGTAAAAAGGTACCTGCAAAGAAGTGGGGGGAAATCTCTTGAGAAAGAAACAGGAACAAGACAGAAGCATTTCCCTTCGCCCAGACCCAAGATGTTTCAAGAAAGACACGGTGCCCCCAGTCAGGGAGATGCCTATTGGGGGT
>NW_011477362.1:3499-5018 GCF_000754665.1 Bison bison bison | reverse complement strand
GGAATGAAGCCAGACTGCCCTTTTCCCCAGCTGTAATCATTCGCGCTAAGTCTCTTCAGTCGTGTCTGACTCTTTGCGACCCCATGGACTGTAACCCGCCAAGCTCCTCTGTCCATGGGATTTCCCAGAAAGAATACTGGAATGGGTTACCGTGCCCTCCTCCAGGGGATCTTCCTGACCCAGGGATTGAACCTGTGTCCCTTGCATCTCATGCATTGGCACTCTTTACCACTAGCACCACCTGGGAAGCCCTCCACCGATAATCAGGGACCCATAAAGTGCATGTTGGCATCCAGAGCTTTGCCGAACAGGCAAAGAGCGTTTGTTCCATACTTTTAAGCCCTTATCAAAGGCAATCAACTTTCAAAAAGATGTGTATAATTAAGATTCTACTGCTGACTGTGTCCCTTCTTGGTCCAAAACTGTTTCCAATATTTTATTTTAGACATTAAAACATTCATTGAGTATCTACTGTGTGCATTTCCCTATATAAGATGTAATTGATAAATTTCTAAGTAACATTCTATCTAGATGTTTTAAAACCAGTTAAGACTTGAAGGTAATGTGGTGAATCAAAATTAACTGCAGGTGATAGATGAAAATACAGAGTGGGAGAAAACAGATAAATTAGTAGATGATTATTCACTTTACAAAAGGGTTCATTATGAAAGTGAAAAGTGATACTCCCCTAAAGGATTAGAAATGATTCAATTAGAAAAGTTATATTTGAATGCCACTCTGAGAAACTCAGGTATTGGCCTCAAACAACGCTTCCTTGTAAAGTCAACTACAGTTAAGTATTCTCAAATGGACCAATGGGGAAAAAATAAAGGAAGTCTAAACTTTGCCATTGCCTGCTTTCAAATATAAATGTAAATGAGAATAATCAGCCTCAATTGCTAAAGGGGAGGTGAATTTCATTTTACTCCTAACAAGAAAGAAAGTAAACTTCTCATTTGACACATTCCTTGCTGTTAAGGAGGCAGCTGCCTGCTGCAAATACCAAATCCTTCCTCTGAACAGCTGATGAATCATTTATCATCACATTGATTCTCTCATTCTTTTTTTTTTTCCCAAGAAAAGTTTATCTCCATCAGAATTGGTTACAATTTGAGACTGGACTGAAATGGGTAAGCAAAGGCAAACTAATAGAGATACCAAGTTATGTGGGAAAGCGGCCTAAAACTCACAAATTTGGAGAGGATTTAGAGAGAGAGACTGATATGTGAAAAGACTGACTTCTACAAAGACCTCTCAGAAAAGAAGCTTCCTGTACAAGAGAGGTAAAGAAAAACTGGCCATGAATGATGTTGGGGCATATGTCAGGTGAAATATTCTCTAACATCCCAAGACCTTGGTCAAGTCACTCTAGTTCCCAGGACCCGTTTCCTTATATTCCTTTTATGTGTAAAAGTCTGGAGTCTAAAGTCTAGAAAGCAAAGGTTTAGGAGACTGTTTCCCTGGTGGCTCAGATGGTAAAGAATCTGCCCGCAATGCAGGAGACCCAGGTTTGATCCCT
>NW_011477362.1:0-3084 GCF_000754665.1 Bison bison bison | reverse complement strand
ATTTATAATTGTGCAAAATAAATAATTTATTACAATTTATTTTTATATTTTTTACTTTTCTACTTTAGAAAGGTTTTATGAGTCATTATCACTTCCTACCTATGGGATACACACACACACACACACAACCATTTTCAACATGCAGGGAACTTAGCTGGCATCATACTTGTGCTGTCAAGCTGCCCTATGATGGGAACACAGACGCAGTGGAGGCAAACACTCTTACTGTTGTAGCAGGTAATGGCATATCCCCCAAGTGGGCACCCAGGCTGGTTACCACTTTTAGAACACCACCCCTCCTTGTCCCTCAAGTCCCTATCCTTTGAAAGAGTAACATTTCGGGGACCAGCCAGGCCCTCCTGCTCACCAACTCCTCACCATCTCCCAGAAAGAGACTATGATCCAAGCCTTCCAAAGAAGGCTAGAAGCTTGTTCCCTGATAAAAGGATAATGATTAAATAACATCATGCATCATACAAGTACTATACCTTGTAAGCTCTTCTCGCAGATGTCCAGGGTCCACTGGGAAAAATTTCACCATAAATTTGAAAACAACTTCCTTAGGATCTTAAAACACAATATCTCCATAAGTTTTATTTCAACAGTTACATGTCTTCAGAAACACACACACACGCACACACACACACATACACGCGCGCGCACACACTCCTCTCTCCCTTCCCCTCCTCTCCTCATCACTCCTTCCCATGGACTTTTCATTGAAATTTCAATTTTTCACATTTGTGAAATGCTGCTATTTCTGGACTGTGCCTCTATGTGGACAGCAATTGGGAAAGTCCTCGTGCCCCTCTTCCTACCTTCTCTCTCTCTCTCTCCCTGAGTTTCTTTTTGTAAAGATGTGCCCCGTTTGGGGCCTACTGTGTCCTCTCTTGGAGAAGGCAATGGCACCCCACTCCAGTACTCTTGCCTGGAAAATCCCATGGATGGAGGAGCCTGGTGGGCTGCAGTCCATGGGGTCAAGAAGAGTCGCACACGACTGAGTGACTTCACTTTCACTTTTCACTTTCATGCATTGGAGAAGGAAATGGCAACCCACTCCAGTGTTCTTGCCTGGAGAATCCCAGGGACGGGGGAGCCTGGTGGGCTTCCATCTATGGGGTCGCACAGAGTCGGACACCACTGAAGCGACTTAGCAGCAGCAGCAGCAGTGTCCTCTCTTAAGAAGTGTTGCATTTAGAAAAATATACCACTTGCTACTTGTGATTCTGCATTCCTGGCTGAGAGAAGGACCCCACTGTAGAGGCAGGTGAATTTCAGCTGGCTCAAAATTCTTAAAGGGAACTAGTAGTAGGGACTGAGACCTCCGTGTATCATAAAATCTACATTAAGAAAACATCTTGGGGAATTGGGATTGACAAGTACATACTGCTATATGTAAAACAGATAAGCAACAAGGACCTACTGCAAAATTAATTACTTTAAAAATCCGTATCTACTTGCCTTCACTCCTACTTGCATTTGAAAATAAGAAACTTTTTGCATCAAAAGCCAGTGTACACATGCAGCACTAACACCATTCATTCAGTAAATATTTGTTGAGTGTCTGTTGTATGCTAAGCATTGTACTAGCAGGTCCTGGAAATAAAAATACAATTAAGCATTCAAAGGCTGGTAGAAGAGGCAGACTTCTAGACTGACGAGTACAGCACCACAAAGTGGTGCTTTATAACACTTTAAGCCCAAGAGGGAGAAAAGAGTTAGGAGGAAGTCAAGGAAGGCTTCCTGGAGGAGCTGACACCTCAGTAGGGCCACCAGATTTAGCAGATAAAGACAGGATTCTCAGTTAAATTTGAATTTCAGATAAAAAATGATTGCATGGGACATACTTACACTAAGAAAATTAGTCTTCATTGGTCTGAAATTCTAATTTAGTTGGGCATCTTCTATTTTATCTGAGAAGCCTACACCTGAGGCTAGTTTTGTTCAAGTCAGGAGAGGTAGGAGTATGAAGTGGTCAGAGGCAGAGGTGAAGGCTAAAAAGCCAGTCGGAATTCAGTGCTTTGTGGGTCATGCAAAGGGGTTTGGACTTTATTCCGAGGGCCATAGGGAGTCATGGAAACACTTTAAGCAGGAGAGTGATGCGGTAAGGTTTCTATTTGCAATAGTTCCTTTGGGAGTAGTGCACAAGATGGATTGTAGGGGTGGGGTGAGGGAGTCAGTTGGGAAGCTGCTACAATCATGTGACAGAGTATCATCATCCAGTGCTAAGTCACTTCAGTCATGTCTGATCCTTTGCGACCCCATGGACTGTGTAGCCCACCATGCTCCTCTCTTCATGGAATTCTCAAAGCACAAATACTGGAGTGGGTTGCCACTTCTCCAGGGGATCTTCCTGACTCAGGGATTGAACCCACGTCTCTTACATCCCCTGCATTGGCAGGCGTGTTCTTTACTACTAGCGCCGCCTGGGAAGACCCACATCATACAGTGGGAAGCACCAACATGCAGAGAGCAGGTGGGGGAAGACACACAAAGACAGCTTTCCTCAAAGTGTGGCCTGAAATCAACCTGCAAGCAAAAACACTTATGGAGGTTGTTAAAAATGCAGATTGCTGGCCCCTAACTTGGGGGTGAGGCCCAGGAATCTACATTTTAATAAGACCCTGCCTGCCCCACCTCACAGTGATCCTAATACACACTGAAATTTGAGAACCACCACATAGATTGTAACATATGGGGTAGGTGGATTATTTCATACATATAGGCACTCAAATGTGAACTGAAATGAATGGACAATGTCTGTGATAGAATGAAACTAAAACACCTTCTGGAAGACTGCAAATGGCATGGCTGATTGACATCAGGGATGCTCAAAGATTTTCAGGGCTAGAGTCAGAGATGTGGAGAAGGCAATGGCACCCCACTCCACTACTCTTGCCTGGAAAATCCCATGGACAAAGGAGCCTGGTAGGCTGCAGTCCATGGGGTCGCTAAGAGTCCGATACGACTGAGTGACTTCACTTTCACTGTTCACTTTCATGCATTGGAGAAGGAAATGGCAACCCACTCCAGTGTTCTTGCCTGGAGAATCCCAGGGACGGGGGAGCCTGGTAAGCTGCCATC
>NW_011477361.1:15567-16649 GCF_000754665.1 Bison bison bison | reverse complement strand
TCAGCAGAAAATCTGCAGACCAGAAGGGAATGGCAGAATATATTTAAAGTACTGAAAGGGAAAAATCTACAGCCAAGATTATTGTACCTGGCAAGGATCTCACTCAAAATTGATGGAAAAATAAAAAGCTTTTCATACAAGCAAAAGTTAAGGGAATTCAGTACCACCAAACCAGCTTTGCAACAAATGTTAAAGGGACTTATACAGTCAAGAAATACAAGAGAAGAAAAAAGATCTACAAAATCAACCCCAAGCAATTAAGAAAATGGCAATAGGAACATATATATCAATACTTACTTTAAATATAAACAGATTAAATGTTCCAACCAAAAGACACAGACTGGCTGAATGGATACAAAAACAAGACCCATAATTATGCTGTATACAAGAAACCCACTTCAGACCTAAAGACACATATAGACTGAAAGTGAAAGGATGGAAAACATATTTCATGCAAATGGGAAGCAAAAGAAAGCTGGAGTAGCAATCCTCATATCAGACAAAATAGACCTAAAAGAAGATTACAAGATATAAGGAAGGACATTACATAATGATTAAGGGATCAATCCAAGAGGAAGACATAACAATTGCAAATATCTATGCACCCAACATAGGAGCATCTCAATACCTAAGACAAACACTAACAGATGTAAAAGGAGAAATTGACAGTAACACAATAATAGTAGGAGGCTTCAATACCCCACTCACACCAATGGACAGATCATCAAAGTAGAAAATTAATAAGGAAACACAAGTCTTAAATGATATATTAGATAAGATGGATCTCATTGATATCTTCAGGACATTTCATCCAAATGCAGAAGAATATATGTTCATCTCAAGTGCACATGGAACATTCTCCAAGATAGATCACATCTTGGGTCACAAATCAAACCTCAGTAAATTTAAGAAAATTGAAATCATATTAAGCATCCTCTCCTACCACAACACTATGAGACTAGGTATCAATTACAAGAAAACAACTGTAAGAAACACAAACATATGGAGATTAAACAACACATTTCTAAATAACCGGCAAGTTACTGAAGAAATCAAAAGAGACATCAAAAAATTTCTAGAAA
>NW_011477361.1:9965-11794 GCF_000754665.1 Bison bison bison | reverse complement strand
ACCAGGCTCCTCCGTCCATGGGATTTTCCAGGCAAAAGTACTGGAGTGGGGTGCCATTGGTTAGAGACTAACTAAAGACAAATATAGATTTTGAATGATTTTAGAAGATGTATGAGAAGTGAATGAAGATAACAGTGCATTTATTTAATCCTTACCAAAATTCAATGAGGTAAGGAGAATGATTTTTCCTACCTTCCAGATGAGTAAATTATAGAAAGGAGTTACTCTCCCAAGGTCATACAATTACTTCTGAAAACATTAGTCTGAGGTGTTTAGGCTGTATCTATACCAGTGCTTCTCAATTTTAACTTGTAGGATGTGAAAGAATGGGAATATTGGCAGAAGTCATAAACAGGTGGTCCAGAGGCAGATCTACCTTGTAAATTGTTCTCTTTTGTAGCACGATATTTTATGTTTGCTAGCTTATTTCCTTTTCTTTTAAAAATATGGTAGATTTTAAATTTACAAAAGTACACATAATATTTAGATCACCAGTTGTCTTTTTTTACTTTGCCTTTTTTATGGAAAGAATCAGAAGATCTGGAAGTATTCATGACTGCACCATGGCCATCTGTTAGGTCTAAGTTGAAGCAGTCCTCTGTAGAGGAGGTATGCACCCTCCACTCAACCTGTCTCGCTCCTTATATCACTTGCTTGGCCATATTGTTAATTATGCCATCTGCTATAGAACATACAAAGACCTTTAAAAAGTACCCTTAATTGTCTGTAAAGGTGAAAAGATGGCTATTAACTCTTTTGTAACCCAGATACTATTGGTGCCAGGTGAAGACAGAAAAAATTCCAACTAACCCTGGCATATACCTTTTCATTTTCTGTATCCTGACAAAAATCTTCCTAGTAGCAGTATTAATAAATTACTATTTTGCTGATAATTTGTTAGGGAAGTGGAGGTTAGAGTTACATCACACCTCAAAAGCAAAATTATAAGAAAGTATCAATGAGGTGTCTCTATTTTTCCTCCTAAATTCTCCTTCAACACCAGCACTCTCATCCCTCAGACCTGTAGTTCAGCTTGTCTTTCCACTTAGCTTTGGCCTCCCAAATCAAGTACACCTACCCTCTAACATGTCTCCATTTTCTTTTTCTTAATTAAAATATAGCGAACATACATGGCTTTGATTATGTTGAGGTATGTTCCCTCTAAGCCCACTTTCTGAAGATTTTTTAAATCATAAGTGGATATGGAATTATATCAAGAGTCTTTTCTGCATCTATTGAAATGATTATATGGTTTTTATCACTCAGTTTGTTAACATCCTGCACCACACTGGCTGATTTACAGATATTGAAAAACTCTTGCACCCTTGGATAAACCTCACTTAATCATGAAGTATGATCCTTTTAACATATTGTTAGATTTGGTTTGCTGGTACTTTGTTGAGGATTTTTGCACCTAAGTTCATCAGTGATACTGGCACATAATTTTTGTTTTTTTCTGAGGTCTTTGCCTGGTTTTGGTACCAGGGTAATGCTGGCCTCATAGAAGGAGTTTGGAAGTGTCCCTTCCTCTGCAATTTTTTTTGAATAGTTTGAGACGAATACATGTTAACTCTTCTCAAAATGTTTGGTAATATTCACCTGGGAAGCCACATGGTCCTGGGTATTTGTTAGTTGGAAGTTTAATTACCAATTTGACTTTATTATTGGAAATTGGGCTGTTTATATTCTCAATTTCCTCCTAGATCCATCTCGAGAAACTGTACCTTCCTAAAATTTTGTCCATTTCTTCGAGGTTAACCATTTTATTGATGTATAGTTGGTTAGCAATACCACTCTTGGGTGGTATCCAAAAAATAAAAATAAAAACA
>NW_011477361.1:9667-9865 GCF_000754665.1 Bison bison bison | reverse complement strand
GGGGAAGAGTATATAGGGGTGGAGAAGCAGGAGATACAAACTATTTGGTTTAAGATTGGCCAAGGATGTATTGTTCAACATGGAGAATATCATTTAATATAGTTATTATATGTACTATAATAACTCTAAATACAAACATAAACATTGTATAAAAAAATCAAAAAAGAAAAACAAAACAGAAATGTAGTTGATCTAGAG
>NW_011477361.1:4425-6283 GCF_000754665.1 Bison bison bison | reverse complement strand
TTTTTTTTTTTTTTTTTTTTGGCCTGTGACTTGTCAGCTATCTCTGCTCTACCTCCCTCAAGCTTGAGGTTAGTATACAGTCAAAGAAAGAAATAAGCACAATCAGCAGCAGTGACTTCAACTTGTTGAAAATAAGAAATCTAGTGTTTCATATGGGGATCATAATGGTATATGGAGATATTAGAGAAAAAAAGTATCTAATATGTTGATAAAAAGAGAAAAGCTAAATTGTGACTTCTAAAATAAATAAGTTAAAAGGGTTATTGATGTTTTTATTTTCTTTAAAGATAGTGGTAGTTAAAAAAGAAGTATTGTCATGGGGATAGTGGTCTCCTATAGCTATGTAAATGACAAGGGGAAATCAGGATATCTGTACTTCCTGAAAAAAATACTGGATTGATCCTTTGTGAAAGCTCAGTGACAAAGATCACTAGTATGCCAAATGATAGTTGTATACCAAGCCATTTTGTCCGATGTATAGAGGTGTGGTTGAATAACAACTGTACTGTGGTCTATTAATAACTACCTTTTCCTAACACAGAGGAACAATGAATTATTAGCTGCTGTGGCAATCAATTTACTCTGGGAAAGAAAAATAACAGATTCAGTCATTTTGTTATTATTCTCCTTTTAGGGCTTCTTATATACACTAATATAAGGCATGACTAGAAAACAGCAAGATTAGTGTTTAAATAAGCATACAAACATTGTTAGATTTTGGTGAATTTTGTCCTCTTCAAAGTAATAAACTTGGCTGTATATGTGATAACTATTGGTTCCAACTTGTCCAGAATACACAATCCAGATGTCCTCTAATTTTATTATTTTCAATAAAGGTAATTCATGAAAGGTAGAATGCAATATTAATCTGAATAATTTTGCATGACTTTTCACCACTATTTATAAATCAGGAAAAGTTTGTGATCATATTGTGATTCAGGGTTCAGTAAATAAGGTTACAGAAGCTATGCAGTTATTCTAGCAATGTGTAGAATTCTTCCTGGCAACTGTCACCAGAATCATCTTATGAGTCACACAAGGAAATCACTGTTATTACTTTATCTCACTGTGAGATATGTTCCTACAGCTGAGCATAAAAGCATCTCAGCATCCCATTTTCTTTGCACAGGTTTCCTAAGTGGACCTCTGAGTAGAGTGCTTCCATACTAAACTGACATACTAAAATGTTGAAAAGAACATGACTCCCATTCTTAAAGGTTCCATTAATAAAATGTTGAGAATGTTGAATCCTGAGGACAGTATTATGATGAAGGATGGTATATTTCATTAAATGCAATGGAAGCTTTTAACCTAGGGGTTTAAAATGCCCTCATCATTTCCATGTATGACTTCCTTATAGATCCATCCATTAATCTACAGGTTAATTAATGAGTGATTTATTTGTTCCTAGTGCTGTGGTAGGTGCAGCCAACTTGTTTGCAGAAATACATTGTCAGTTACAATTTTAATAATGAGAAATAGGTGAACTAAGAAATTAAATGATTAGCCTAAGTTCACAGAATGGTAGTCCCAGAAGAGAAAGCCACTTTCTTAATCTCAGCTCAGTTTTTCTCTCTTTTTCATTCTGCACGCACACACACACACACACACACACCCTACTCTGTAGCTTTATTTTCTAAAGTATTTAAAACCATGGCTGTTTATGGTTTTTGTTCTGACCATGGCTATGGTTTTTCCAGTGGTCATGTATGGATGTGAGAGTTGGACTGTGAAGAAAGTTGAGTGCCGAAGAATTGATGCTCTTGAACTGTGGTGTTGGAGAAGACTCTTGAGAGTCCCATGGACTGCAAGGAGATCCAACCAGTCCATTCTGAAGGAGATCAGTCCTGGGTGTTCA
>NW_011477361.1:0-1291 GCF_000754665.1 Bison bison bison | reverse complement strand
TCCCAGACTTGTGAGCCTTGACAGGGGCTTGACTGCAATTAGAAGCACATCCAAAAAATAATTAGTTAACAGTAACAAATTGTACACTTAAAAATTTGTTAAGAGGGTACATGTTCTTGACATAATAAGAAAAATTAATAAAAAGAAACAAGAGAAAGCAACACCAAGGCAGAGCAAATCAAACTGTATAGAGCAAGAGAGAAAAGGATGACAGCAGATTTCTCATTGGAAACAATGCAAGGGATAGTGGGGCAACTGCAAAGTACTAAAAGATAAAACAATCAGTCTGCAATTCTATAGCTCAAAGATTCTAGAACTTTTCTTTTAATAGAAAAGGCAAAAACAAAGACTTTTTGAGAAACAAGATGATTAGATAAATCATCATCAACAGAATAGAAATATAAAAAATATTAAAGAAAGTCCTTAGGGTAGAAGAAAACAGCTATCAGATGGAAAACACATCTGCAGAAAACAAAGCACTGGCAATGGCAACTAGATAGGGTAAATAGATAAGATCACTTCCTTGTTATTTAAATCTCTTTAAAATATAATTGACTTTAAGAGGGGAAAAAAAAAAAAGAATTAGAGTTGACCAGTAAAATATAAACAAAAACATCACTAAGACAAAGATAATTCCAAACAAGCAGTATTTAGAATGCCCTAGACCGAAGAAAAACTACTTTGTCCCTACAGCAAATACATCTTTATTATAGGAGTACAATTAAATAGAGGGCTTCCCTGGTGGCTAAGTGGTAAAGAATATGCCTGCAATGAAGGAGATGTGAGTTCGATCCCTGGGTCAGGAAGATCCCCTGAAGGAAGGCATGAAAACTGACTCCAGTATTATTGCCTGGAGAATCCCATGGACAGAAGAACCTGGCAGGCTACAGTGCATGGGGTTGCAAAGAATTGAACATGACTGAAGTGACTGAGCACGCATGCAAGCACAATTAAATAGAAGTCTAATAAATTATCCTTATCCTAAGTTCACATTCACCAATTAAAATTTGGATAATATTTATGTATTCCTGGACTTAACTGATGGAGCAGTGGATAAGAATCTGTTTGACAGTGCAGGGGACAAGAGTTCAACTCCTGGTCCAGGAAGATTCCACATGCCACGGAACAACTAGGCCCATACACCATAACTACCGAGCCTGTGCTCTAGTGCCCGTGTGCCACAACTGAGGTCTGCATGCTCTTGTGCCTTCAAGCCACAACTGCTAAGCCTGTGTGCTGCAACTACTGAAGGCCGCATGCCTAGAGCCTGTGCTCCACACAGAGAAGCCAT
>NW_011477360.1:14455-15017 GCF_000754665.1 Bison bison bison | reverse complement strand
CTGGCCCTTTCTCTCCACTCTTCTCTGTCCCTCCACCTATGCCCTCCTGTGGCTCCTTGCTGCCTCCACTTTTCGGGTCACCTGCCCTCTCTCCAGCTCCCGGTGCTGGTCCTCAGGCCCTGGGCTCTGGTCAGTCCCCTGCGTTCTGGGGAGCTGCAGGCTCAGCCCTGTGCTGCCCGCTGTGGACATGGAGCCTGTCCGGCCCTGCAGCCCTGCCCCTCGGCTCTGCCTCTGCACTCGGCTCCAGCCCAGTCGGGACCCACAGTCCCTGCACGTGGCCCTGCCCTGAGACCTGTGCCGGCTCCACCGGCCTGTCCTGGAGCCGTCACTGCCCTGGGGTCCTCTCCCTTCCCTGCTCCTCACATCAGACCCTCCTTCTGTCCTGGCTGGTCCTCATGCCTGCCCAGCCCGGGCCTCCAGAGCCCCTGGTCATGCACAGCCCTCCCCTCCCGTCTCCAGCCTGTCCTGCTCCTCAACGGCCCACAGCCCCCCGAGCTCCCCAGCCCCGGGCAGCAGCACTCTCGGTGCTGTGCGTCCCTTCCCGGGTTCCGTCCCCACTCTC
>NW_011477360.1:9484-10851 GCF_000754665.1 Bison bison bison | reverse complement strand
GAGTCCCTTGGACTGCAAGGAGATCCAACCAGTCCATTCTGAAGGAGATCAGCCCTGGGATTTCTTTGGAGGGAATGATGTTGAAGCTGAAACTCCAGTACTTTGGCCACCTCATGCGAAGAGTTGACTCATTGGAAAAGACCCTGATGCTGGGAGGGATTGAGGGCAGGAGGAGAAGGAGAAGGGGACGATAGAGGATGAGATAGGTGGATGGCATCACCGACTCGATGCACGTGAGTTTGAGTGAACTCTGGGAGTTGGTGATGGACAGGGAGGCCTGGCGTGCTGCGATTCATGGGGTCGAAAAGAGTTAGACACGACTGAGCAACTGAACTGAACTGAATTGGAAGTCTCTGGACCACCTGTCTTACTAGCCTCCTATGGCCTGGGTCTCAAGATGACAGTCTAGAAGGATGTGCGCTCCTCCTTTCCTGTGAGAACTTCAAAATTACAACTGGTTGCTGAACAACTGTTGACAGGCGAATGTTGGAGCCCACCAAAAAAAGATACTCTGCATCCAAGGGCAAAGGAAAAACCCCCAAAAGTCAGTAGGAGGGGCAAAATTGTGTTTAAAATCAAATCCCATACCTGCCAGAGATGCTCAGAGGGCTCATACAAAACCTTGTGTGCACCAGGTCCCAGAGACCCCATGAGAGACTGAGACAGACCTTCCATTGAATGTTTGCCTGTCTCCTGCAGAGGCACGGATCAGCAGCGGCTGCGACGGGGACAGCACTGTGCAGCAGATCTGGGAGGCTCTGCATGTGGCATAAATCCTCTTGGAGGAGGTCACCATTAGCCCCGCCATAAAACCACTGAGCAGCCGGCCCACAAACTGGAGAAGAATTATATCAAAGAAGTTCTTGCACTGTTTCAAAAGTTCTAGGGCCCACAACAGATTCCCCAACCTTGGGATCCAGCAAAGGGACTGAGAACCCCCAGGGAATTGGATTATGGAAGCCAGTGGGATTTGACTACAGAACTCCCTCAGGACTGGGGAAACAGACTCTTGTAGGGCACAGACCAAACCTTGTGCGCACCAGGACCCAGGAGAAAGGAGTGGTGACCCCTCAGGAGGCTGAGCCAGACTTGCCTCTGAGTGTCCAGGAGTGTCCAGGAGACTCTGGCAGAGGCATGGGTCAACAGTGGCCTGCTACAGGGTCAAGAGCACTGAATACCAAGGTCCTGGGAGCCGCGGGGGGTGCTGGCAAAAGTCCTTTTGAAGGAGGTTGCCATTACAACCAGTACCCCTACCATAGTTTGGCCTCATGCCAAACTACAGGGAGAGAACACAGCCCCAGCCATCAACAGAAAATTGGATTAAAGGTTTGCTGAGCATGGTCCTGGCCATGAGAACAAGACCCAGA
>NW_011477360.1:4518-6054 GCF_000754665.1 Bison bison bison | reverse complement strand
TAAGAATTTTCCAAAGATTGCTGTGATCCACAGAGTCAAAGGCTTTAGCATAGTCAATGAAGCAGAAGTATATGTTTTTCTGGAATTCCCTTGCTTTTTCTATGATCCAACAGATGCTGGCAATTTGATCTCTGGTTCCTCTGCCTTTTCTAAATCCAGATTGTACATCTGGAAGTTCTCTGTTCACTACTATTGAAGCCTGGCTTAAAGGATTTGAGGTATAACCTAACTAGTTGTGAAATGAGTGCAACTGTATGATTGAGCATTCTTTGACATTGCCTTTCTTTGAAATTGGAATGAAAACTGACCTTTTCCAGGCCTGTGACCACTGTTGAGTTTTCTAAATTTGCCGGCATATTGAGTGCAGCAGTTTAATGGCGCCATCTTTTAGGATTTGAAGTAGCTCAGCTGGAACTCCACTAGCTTTGTTCATAGTGATGCTTCCTAAGGCCTGCTTGACTTCATTCTCCAGGATGTCTGGCTCTAGGTGAGTGATCACACCATCATGGTTATCTGGGTCATTAAGACTTTTTTCCCCAGTAGTCATGTACAGATATGAAAGTTGGACCATAGAGAAGGTTTAGCACTGAAGAATGGATGCTTTTGAATTGTGTTGCTGGAGAAGACTCTTAAGAGTCCCTTGCCCAGCAAGGAGATCAAATCAATCAATCCTAAAGGAAGTCAACCCTGAATGTTCATTGGAATGACTGATGATGAAGCTCCAATACTTTGGTCACCTGATGCGAAGAGCGGACTAGATGCTGGGAAAGACTGAGGGCAGGAGGAGAAGGGGGCGACAGAGGATGAGACGGTTGGATGGCCTTACTTACTCAGTGGACATGAGTCTGAGCAAACTCCAGGAGATAGTGAAGGACAGGGAAGCCTGGCGTGCTGCAGTTTATGGTGTCACAAAGCGCTGGACACGACTGAGCTACTGAACAACAGCAAAGACCTTTTTTGTGTAGTTCTTGTGCTTCTGTTAGGTCCATACAACTTCTGTCTTTTATTGTGCCCGTCTTGGCATTAAATATTCCCTTGATCTGTCCAGTTTTCTTGAGGAGATCTCTAGCCTGTCCCATTCTATTGTTTCCCTCTATTTCTTTGCACTGTTCACTTAAGAAGGCTTTCCTATCTCCCCTCTGAAACTCTGCATTCAGTGGGTATATCTTTCCTTTTCTCCTTTGCCTTTTGCTTCTCTTCTTTTCTCAGTTGTTTGTAAGGCCTCTTCAGACCACCACTTTGCCTTCTTGCATTTCTTTTTCTTTGGGATGGTTTTGGTCAACACTTCCTGTACAGTGTTATGAACTTCCATCCATAGTTCTTCACGTTCTCAGGCTACCGGATCTAATCCCTTGAATGTATTTGTCACCTCCACTGTTTAATCATAAGGCTTTTGATTTAGGTCATACCTGAATGGTCTTGTGGTTTTCTTTACTATTTTCAATTTAAGCCTGAATTTTGAAATAAAGAGTTCATGATCTGAGCCACAGTCATCTCCAGGTCTTGTTTTTTTTTTTTTTTTTTTTTTTTTTTAAG
>NW_011477360.1:0-933 GCF_000754665.1 Bison bison bison | reverse complement strand
GACCTGTGTGTTCCTGGTGGGGGACCCGCAGCCCATTGGTGTCTTGCTGGCTTCCCAGAGGGCCTCGGCATTCATCAGCTCGGGTGGGGTCTACGCCTGCTGTCCACTCGGGTCTCCGGGGGTGGGGGCAGGTTTTGGTGACCGTGAGGCCTGCAGGTAGAGATGCGGGCGAGGCTGGCCAAGAGGTCAGAGGTCGCTGGGTCAGAGCGCAAAGGAGCAGGCCTGGTGCAGGTTGATGCTCGAAATAATGGACGCTGTCCAGTCGGGTCTGTGGCCAATCTGGACCTGCTCACAGGAGCTCTAGGCTCCCTGCCCGATCATATTTCTGTAGTCGGGGACGATTGTCCTCTTCAGCTCCACCACTGATGAGAAGATCCACTTCACCTGGGCAGGGGGGGAACAGGGTGAGCAGAGACGACTCATTGTGGGCCTCCCCCAGGGGCAGTGATGAAACAGCGAGGGAACAGAGAGTGGACAGTGAGGGTCAGTGAGGGGACGAGGAGTGGACACAGAGTGATATAAATGGACAGTGAGTGGACAGTGAGGGCCAGCGAGGGGACAGACGGGACAGTGAGGGGACAGTGAGGGTCAGTGAGGGACAGTGGGGGCAGTGAGGGGCCGTGAGGGGCCGTGAGGGGACAGTGAGGGCCAGCAAGGGGACAGACGGTACAGTGAGGGGACAGTGAGGGACAGTGAGGGGACAGTGAGGGACAGTGAGGGACAGTGAGGGGACAGTGAGGGCAGTGAGGGGACAGTGAGGGACAGTGAGGGGACAGTGGGGGCAGCGAGGGGACAGACGGTACAGTGAGGGGACAGTGAGGGGACAGTGAGGGCAGTGAGGGGACAGTGAGGGACAGTGAGGGGACAGACGGTACAGTGAGGGGACAGTGAGGGACAGTGAGGGGCAGTGAGTGGACAGTGAGGGCCAGCGAG
>NW_011477359.1:15067-16469 GCF_000754665.1 Bison bison bison | reverse complement strand
ATCCGTGGGGTCACAAAGAGTTGGACAGGACTGAAGTGACTTAACACACAGGGGAGCCCCAAGGAACAGGCCACCCGGAAGAGCAGCTGCTGCCGCTAGAGTGAGCACTGGGTCTGAAGCCATCTCATCTCCATCTCACGTTCCTTCAGCACTCCCATCACTCCTGTTCCCTAGTGGTTTGTTTTCCACATTGGAGCAGCCCTGCGCCATCGGCTGGACCAATGGAGCAGCCCTTCACAGCGATGCAGTATCTGCTTCCGGTCCTGGCTCCATCACAGGTGATGCCAGTTCAGCTCCGGGGAACATCAGCCGCTGATAGGTTAAGGGTTCACTCTTACTCTGGGCACTTGCATTTTCACTGCTCATTTTTGAAGGCTGACAAGGGAGTGGTAGACCCAAGGTGCCGAAGCAAGGAAATCTTGCTTTAGAGATGATCCTGCCTAAAGAGGCAAGATTATACAATGGGGTAAAGACAACCTTTTCAGTAAATGGTGTTTGGAAAACTGGACATCTGTATACAAAAGAACCAGACTGCGCTACTTTCTCACAGCATAGACACAAATGAAATCAAAACGGACCAAAGACTTCAATGCAAGGCTGTGAAACCACAGAACTTCTAGAAGAAAACATCATCAGTATACTCTATGACATGGGTCGTGGCAATATTTGGGGGAATCTGTCTCCTCAGACAAGGGAAACAACAATGAATTCACTGGTACAGTCACAGACCCAAATGGAGCTGCAGGAATTCGGAGTCTTGGGATGGGTTTTTCCACCCTACGTAAATACACTGAAATCAACTGAAAGATTTTTAAGACAACCTGCTGTGTACTCTACATCCAGAGTTAAGGTTCTCAACAACTAGCTACCCACTAGAATCACTTGGTGACTTTACAAAACTTAAAAAAAATACTGGAGTGCTAACTCCAGAGATTCGGATACAATTGGTTTAGATGTGGCCTAGACACGGGGATCTGTCAAACCTCTCCAGGAGAGCTTCATGTTCACTCAAGGTTGAGAACGCTTTGTCCAAATCAAGACTGTTCATGACGCATCCATCACCACCTCCCACCATGCTTCTAGAATCCCCCAGGGATTCTAAGACACAGCGGGGCTGAGCACAGCTACTTTACGTGGGAAAACAACCAACCACCAAATATCAAAAGAGCAGTTACAACATTATGGTAATTTTCTTAAAGTGTATGTCTGCATAGGGGGAAAAAAAGGCTGGAATGATAAACTCCAAAAGGAAAGATTGAAGGCAGGATGAGAAGGGGATAACAGAGGATGAGATGGCATCACTGACTCGACGGACATGAGTTTGAGCAAGCTCTGGGAGTTGGTGATGGACAGGGAAGCCTGGTGTGCTGCAGCCCATGGGGTCACAAAGAGTCAGACATGA
>NW_011477359.1:9782-11192 GCF_000754665.1 Bison bison bison | reverse complement strand
GTATGTATCCAAATTCTTCACATACCCCCATGTTAGGTACTGTTACCATTTCTATTTAGATCTACGGTGATTAAGAAATATATGCAAAGTCACAGAATAAGTAGCATAGGAAACATGTGAACTCAGATTATGTTACTCCAAAGCCTGTCTATTCTGCAGATTGGCTGCCCATTAGCAAATTGGTATTGATTTCTGATGAGCTAAGGAACGTGGGCCAGCATATAAGTCAAATATGTAAGAACAATGTTTAATTCATCTGATTTTTTTGATACCAAAATTTCTTCAATAAAGTAAGCAGTGCACTGATTTACATTCTGGTGCCTGTTTCTTAGGGCTTCCCAGATGCTCAATGGTAAAGAATTTGCCTGTCAAGGCAGGAGACCTGAGTCCGATCCCTGGGTCAGAAGATCCCCTGGAGAAGGGAGATGGCAACCCACTCTGGGATTCTTGCCTGGAGAACCCCATAGACAGAGGAGCCTGGTGGGCTACAGTTCATGGGTTCGCAAAAGAGTCGGACATGACTGAGCCTGCATGCATGCCTGTTTCTTATCTTGTCATGAATCAGCACTTCGTGTAGTATCATGCTAAAACTGCACTGACTCTTAGAGCCTTTCTTCTTTCACATCTGTGGGGGAGGAGTATTAAAGGGTATTTAGTTTGTCTTCTTTCTGACTTCCAAAGAAAAATACATTTTAGAGGAAATTGGGAGTCTTAAAATTGGCCCAAGGAATTTTTTTTTTTTCTGTGGTATCACTGGCCAGGCTCCTTGACACCGTGGGAATACTTTGCCCCTGTGACATGTCCTCCTGGCTGCCTCACGTCCATGACAACTGAGGTGACTGGGACCAGCTCTCCCTCTCTATTGGCACTTGTCAGCATCCATTCCTATATTCAGGGGCTTAATCAATTTTTTCTTTTCTCATATGAGCTTCTGCCCTCATCTAAGAAGGCATATTTTTAAACATGCCTACTCTGTGATCCAGCAATTCCAAGAGAAATAAGTGTAATATGTTCAGGAAAATAAGATGTATATAAGAATGTTCATAACCTCTTGATTCAAGGCAGCCCAAACTAGACAAAAACCAATGTCCATAAGTAGAACAGTGGATATGGAAATGGTGTGTGTGTGTGTGTGTATGAGACACACATACATTGTACATATGAAAATGAAAAGTGAAAATGTTAGTCACTCAGTCATGTCTGACTTTCTGATCCCATGGACTGTAGCCCACTAGGTTCCCCATCCATGGAATTCGCCAGGCACAAATACTGGAGTGGGTTGCCATTCCCTTCTCAAGGCGATCTTCCCAACCCAGGAATTAAACCTGGGTCTCCTGCATTTCAGGTGAATCCTTTACCATCTGAGACACCAGGGAATGCTACTGTACATATATGTGTTACATATATACA
>NW_011477359.1:4729-7061 GCF_000754665.1 Bison bison bison | reverse complement strand
GCAGGAAAATGAAAAGTGAAAGTGAAGTTGCTCAGTCGCGTCCAACTCTTAGTGACCCCATGGACTGCAGCCTACCAGGCTCCTCCGTCCATGGGATTTTCCAGGCAAGAGTACTGGAGTGGGGTGCCATTGTCCTCTCCAGGAGATTATCATACTAAGTGAGTAAGTCAGAGAAAGACAAATATCATATATTTTTACATGGAGTATTAAAACATGGTACAAATAAACTTATTTACAAAACAGAAATAGATGCACAGACACAGAAAACAAATTTGTGGTTACCAAAGGGGATAGTGATGGGAGGCAGAGATAAATTAGGAGTTTGGGGTTAACATATACAAACCACTGTACATAAAACAGATAACCAACAAGGATCTACTGTACAGCCTGGGGAACCATATTCAATATCTTGCAGTAACCTATAATGGAAAAGAATCTGAGAAAGTACACACACACATATAATTGAATCACTTTAATGTACACTTGAAAGTAACACAATATTGGAAACTTGTTGCTGCTGCTGCTGTTGTTTAGCCTCTCAGTGGTGTCTGACTCTTTTTGACCCCATGGACTGTAGCCTACCAGGCTCCTCTATCCATGGGATTATCCAGGCAAGAACACTGGAGTGGGTTGCCATGCCCTTCTCCAGGGGATCTTCCCCACCCAGGGATTGAACCTGGGTCTCATGCATTGGCAGGCGAATTCCTTACTGCTAAACCACCAGGGAAGCCCACTGTAAACTTACTACACTTCTATTTTAAAAAAGACAGTAAATACAGTCACTTCAGGCACTAGTGTGACTAGAAACAAATGCAAATGTGGACTGGGCTCATCTCTAATGTGATCACAGAGATTGAGGATCAGCCAACACTTTCTGTAAAGGACCAGATAATAAATATTGCCCATTCTCGAGGCCATAGAGTCTCTGCTACAACTACTGAACTCTATCATTGTAGTACAAAAATAACCATACATGATACACATATGAATAATGTATGGCTGTGTTCTCATACAATTTTATTTATAAAGCCAGTGGTATTTCAGTTTCTAATAGTACTAAGAATAAACGTTAAATTCTTTCTGTGTTCACTGTTATATTTTCTACTCGGTTGTGGCTGACTTGAAGGAAAGCTACTGATTTACATATGTTAATCTTACATCTGGCTTACTGACTGAAATCGAATATTCTGTTAGAGTTTGAGTTGATTGAATAGGCATTTCTAGGAGGATAATGATAATAACTCTGAATCATGACAGTTTCTAATATTCATATATGTATCTTATTTATTTTTCTTGTCTAAATGCACTGTCTAGGAATACCAGAATAATGCTGACTGAGCAAATGAAAATGGCCAAACTTATCTTGCTCTTTTTTCAGTATTTTGCTTAGTTTTTTTCCTTTTCTTTGTAAGAAACTTTATTAAAGTTTTCAACAATGCTTCTGGGTCTTTGATATGAAGCAGACAACAGGGGCCAAAACGTGGTACATGTCAGCTCTCTGGATCTAAGTCCTAATGCTAGTGGTTGCAGCTTATTAAAAGTCCTGGCACTGGACCAATTGAATTAATTTGCTGAAGGCCATATAAAACTCTTTAGGTTACCATAAAATACAAGAAACTCATTTCTGTATCACTCAGTAGCAAGGGGTATGGGTTTTGGCTCAGATAAATCGTTAGGGACCCCTGGATGACATGGAGTTGATTAACATGGCCATCCGAGAGGTCAGTAGGCAGTACTTTTAATTTCATAATCACATTATACCATAGATGGGGTTACTTCTGCAAACTTTCATGCTGGTTATTAAACTAGTGTCCCCCAGCTCCAAACCGCCCTGCTATAGTCCGCTCTTTGATGCTGGGACTGAGATTCTGCAAAGCACATTTTACAGTTGCCAGCTAAGGTCTGTTAGGCTCTCACTAGGAGATGCAAGTAGACAGTAAGGTCGCAGAAGGAAGAGGGACTTGTTTTTTCCTGTTTCCTGTTTGCTTTCTATGGGCTTCCAGTTGGATTCTTGTTTCTATCATCATCACCCTGGTCTCACTTCTTTGCCCTGGCTATGGCAAGCCTTTGCTATAGCAGCAGCATAATACAACCATAACTTAAAATAATAAAATTAAAAAAAAAAACACAAACACAGGCACAGTCAACCTCTACCACCACTCTACCACTACCCACAGATACCAGCGCCAGCCAAGCAGTGTGCCCTTCTCAGGGCTCAGTTTTAAATACATGGGCTCCTCCTCCTACAACCTGCTAAAATATTACATTTCCAACCTCTTCCTTTTGTTTCCCCAGGGGTAATAGCTGCTTTCTGTATGTGCGTGCCCTTTTC
>NW_011477359.1:0-2170 GCF_000754665.1 Bison bison bison | reverse complement strand
AATGTTCCCTTCTGGGATACAGCAAAGTCTTCAAGGCAGCTTCAGACTACCATTGTGTGCATGGAACAGACTCTTTAGCATAGAAAAAGTTCGAAATAGAAATTCAATGAGCTGAGTTCAATCAACATTTTTAACTTTTATGCACGCAAAATAGTTCTTAAGAACTTGTGTATTTCCTTTGCTTGCTGGTAAATTTCCCTCTACATTTCTTTCTGTCAAATTAAGTGTCACCAGCCAGTACTTTAATAGGAAAAGAAAGGGCTGGAAACCCAGCAGCCAGAATAAACAACAAGACATGTCTCAAGGGAGAACTTGGAACCATGATAACTGCATGGCTTCCTTTAAGCTAGTTAAGGAGCCATACAGCAAGCAGGTGGCATAGTCTCACATGAAACATTCATTGTCAGCTAATCATCCTTAAATTCCAGGCTAACAATTTCCATCCCTACTTATATCCCAGAGGGCAGGGACCAGGTTTGAGACAGCTCTGAATACCAATATACATAATATAAATTTTATGTATGGTAAAACTGTTTATGGACTTGGCTTCCCTATTCCTCTGCTACAGGTACAAAAAATAGTAAGAATGTAATCTCCAGGAAAAATAATCTGGTGATTTATACAAACATATGAGTCTTATTTTGTCTAGAAGTATAGGACATTTTCAAACATACAATCACAGTACAGAAAATCATATAATATACCTTGGTTCCTATACCAATACTAGGTAAGTAGAAATGTCTTACATTTTAAAAATCTTTTTTAAAAATAAAGTGTTACAGATACAGCAGTTACCACTCCATCCTATCTTCATTCAGCCTGAAGTTGATGTGTATTCTTCTGTGTGTTTTTAACTTGTAACAACATAAGCATATATCCATAGGAAATTACACTGTTTTCGTTTGTGTTTTAATTTGTACATAAATGATATAATGATGCATAGTGTGTGACTTGCTACTTTCATTCAACATTTTGTTCTTTGGATTCATTCAGCTAATACATGCAGACTGAGTCCATGCATCTCCACTCCTGGATGATACCCATTTTCTGAATACTGCAGCTCCCCATTATTCTATTGATGGATAGAGTTAGATTATCTCCAGTGTTCCACTAAATCCCCTTGTACTTGTCTTCCTATGTACATGTGTGAAAGTTTCTAGAAATGGAATTGCCCAGTTGATGTAGATGTTTATCTCCATCTTTATTAAGCGTTGCAAAAGTGCTTCCCAAAGCAATCCAATCCACAGTCTACCACCAATGCCTTTGACTTCCTGTTTCTCTATGTTCAATTCAGGCCAGTATTTGGTGTTTTCAGATCTGAACAATACTTGCCAACCTGCAAGTGGTGGAATGATATTTCATTATTATTTGAATTTTCTTTCCTCTGATTATAAATGAGGCTGAGAAACTTTCCACAGGGCTTGTTAACCAATGAGAATTTCTCCTCTCTGAATAATCTGTTCATCCTTTGCCCATTTCTCTTTTGGGTTGTTTTCCTTTTTAGTAAAACTTGCTTGTAAAACCACCTGAGCCTAGTACTCATTTTATAAATAGTTTTTAGATTATTGAGTCTATTTCTTCAGTGGTTATGTTTTTTTTTTTTCTTTTGGTCAATTTCATAACTTACATGTTTGACTAAGAAAATGAACCTTTTTTTCTAAGTCTTCATTTTGACCTTAATTTTGAACGCTATTTTAGCTAGATGTGAAATTATAGGGGACAGTTAATTTCTCTCATCATTTTGAGATATTATTCCATGTTACTAGGTCTGTATTACTGCTGCAGCAAAACCCACTGTCTGTCTTACTGTTAGTATTCTGGCTAATATGGTTTTTCTTTTTGCTTGCTTTATTCTTTGTTTCTTTGCCTGCACATGTCTAGATGTAGCCATGTTTGCTTAATCCTATTCAGGACATGCTATATTTTTAAAATTTTAAGAATTACGTCTTTAATCCATTATGAAAAACTATCAGTTATTATCCCACAAGTACTGCCCCTCTGCCAATTTCTTAATGTCCCTTAACCCTTCTTTCATATTTTCCATCCCTTTATCTCGTCATACTTCATTCTGATCAACATACTCAGATCTACCTTCTTGGTGACTAAACCTCTCTTGTTGTTGTTCAGTGGCCCAGTCGTGTCCAACTCTTTGCAACCCCATGGACCTGTC
>NW_011477358.1:13085-15078 GCF_000754665.1 Bison bison bison | reverse complement strand
TACCACCTTTATTGTAGTGAGTATTCTCAGCCTTGAATGTGAACTTTGAATTTATTTGTGTGTGCATGCTCAGTCATGTCTGACTCTTTGTGAACCCATGGACTGTAGCCAGCCAGGGTCCTCTGTCCATGGGATTTTCCTGACCCAGGGATTGAACTCATATCTCTGGCATCTACTACACTGGCAGGCAGATTCTTTACCACTGAGCCAATGGGGAAGCCCTTTGATTTATTTAGATATTTTTTAATTCTCTCGGCCATGTTTTATGGTTTTCAGTCTACAAGTCTTGCACTTACTTTGTTAAAATTTATTTCTATGTATTTTATTCATTTTGAGGATACTGTGAATGAATAATTTTCTTAATTTCATTTTTGAGTTGTTTTAGGATATAGAAATACACTTCATGTTTTATTTTACCCTTATATTCTTATTTCTTAGTTCTAAAGTTTTTTATTGATGTTGTTGATTCCTTTGGATTCTCTAGAGAGAATATTTTCTATATAGACTTGTGAATCAACACAGCTTTACAGTTTTAGTTCCTTTCCAATCTGAATTTACTTTGCTGTGTTTTGTTTCACCTTGTTGCATTAGCTAGAACCCCCAGTGCAAAGTTGAACAGAAATGATGAGAGCAAACATCTTTGTTTTGTATCCGATCTTAGGAAGAGGGCATTCCGTCTTTCACAATTAAGTATGATGTTAGCTGTGGGGTTTTCATAGATGCCCTTTATCTCCATTACAGTTGGAAGCTGCCATAACACATAAAATATACATTCTTGTCTGGACTCACTTTTCTCTCTTGTCCTTAAAATCATCTGTCAATGTCAGCTCAGGCAGTTACCACAACATTTTTTAAAAGATGGGTAGATATTTGATGAGAAGGAAAAAGGATGCTGCCATAAGGCCAATGGAAAAATATTACCACATTCCTCAATTTTAAAATGTATTTGGGTATATGTCACTGTAACAACTTGCTATATTGCAAAATTTGAGTGATTTTGCTAGAAACTTGGGGCTTTTTAGAACACTATCTGTAACACTGTACTCAAGTGCCTCAACTAGCTCTTCAGTGAGTGTTACATATGCTGGGTTTATTTAGCTTTTTTCCAAAATTTAGAGTTAAAAGTACTATATAAATATATTAAAATATTTGTTATTTGTAAATCTGAAAAAAGGCACATGTGTACAGAAATATGCTTCATGTACATTTGTAAAACTAAGACTTTTAATACACATGCATACAGAATATCTGCAGTAATTTTTTGTTATTGTTTACATCTATGCTTTAAATGTATATTTTAAATGGCTTTAAGTGAAGACACTTTAAAAATCAAACATTATATAAGTATATATTGGGAAAAAATAGACAATATTAGTTATTTATAATATTATACTGACTCTCATGCTTTTCTTGTGAAGACAAACTTTTATTCAGGATACTCATGGGCACTTTAAGAATGCATACTTCCCCCGGGGCCTTTGCAGCTAAATGAGGCCTTGTGACTAACCTCCCCTCAATAAGACAAAAACATAAGTTGCTGGGTGGAATTCCAGGAAATTACTTTCCTGATAAAAAGGAAAGAGTTTCAGATAGCAGGCAAATTTGCCCTAAAATTCCATTTTATTTTTAAAGCCTAGAATGAAAACTGAATTCTTGGAGGTGGATGGAGTAGCCATTTTTGTCATGAAAAAGACTAGATCTACACTTTAAGAGATGCAGAACATCGAGGAAAAAGCATCTCAGTTCCTTGAGCATTGGCTTTTACTTGCCCATTTATTGATCCACTGTTTTGTGGAAAGGAAGAAACAAACCCACACACTTATTTCAGATTTGGCTAGGACATCATACTCAGCTTCTGTTACATTGCTAACTAAAAACTGGCACTTGCCATGTATTTTTAGAAGGATTAAATCACGAGCTGCTGCAGCTGCTGACCTTCAACACTCCCTGAAAGGGGTGAAGAGTGGAAATCAAGAATGAGACCCTCTGTGCT
>NW_011477358.1:8121-10242 GCF_000754665.1 Bison bison bison | reverse complement strand
CCTGAGTCTGAGTGAACTCCAGGAGTTGGTGATGGACAGGGAGGCCTGGCGTGCTGCGATTCATGGGGTCGCAAAAAGTCGGACACGACTGAGTGACTGAACTGAACTGAACATGTTCCATGCTTAGTCATTCAGTCCTGTCCGACTATTTGCAACCCCGTGCACTGTAGCCCACCAGGCTCCTCTGTCCATGGGGATTCTCCAGGCAAGAATACTGGAGTGGGTTGCCATGCCCTCCTCCAGTGGATCTTCCCAACCCAGGGATCAAACCCAGGTCTTCCACATTGCAGGTGGATTTTTTTACCATCTGAGCCACCAGGGAAGCCCAAGAATACTGGAGTGCATAGCCTATCCCTTCACCAGTGGATCTTCCTTACCCAGGAATCCAACTAGGGTTTTTTGCATTGGAGGCAGATTCTTTACCACTTCGAGATGCTCTAGGGGAAAAGAAAAGCTTATAGACAAAAAGGATATTTGCCCCCTAATCCTCAGTGTTCCATGTCTAATTAGGAGGGGGTCTACCGATGTAATTTAGGTTTCTCTGTGAAACAAATCAGTTAAAAGGGAGTCCCAGGGATGAGTGTGTGTTTATGTAGAGAGGTAGTTTGAGTATAGAAACATATTCAAGATTGTCTCTTTTTCAAAAGTTTTCCTGGTTTCCCTGGTGGCTCAGCTGGCAAAGAATTTGCCTGCAATGTGGGAAGCCTAGGTTTGATCCCTAGCTTGGGAAGATCCCCTGGAGAAGGGAATGGCAATCCACTCCAATATTCTTGCCTGGAGAATTCCATGGACAGAGGGGCCTGGCAGGCTACAGTCCATGGGGTCGCAAAGAGTTGGACAGGACTAAGCGCGTTTCACTTTCACTTCACCTGTGTAATTTAGCCCTGACAAACTCTGTTGCCGTGGAATATCTTCAATTTGCTTTAATGTGGCTTTTCCCAAGCTTGTCTGAACTCAGATTCACCCTCTTTCATCCCACATACACTTTTTATGGCATAAATCCAGTAAGCAAATATTGTATCATGAAAATTATAGGTTTGTTTTTTCTTTTAATCTATTAATACCTTTAGACTTTTCTTAACCTCTTTCCCAGATTAACTCTGTTACTTTGGAGAAAGAATCTCCCAACTTCTCCAATGAAGATATTTTTATTTTTCCAAATATTATGATATCTTGGCATATAGAAGAATGGTGGAGAGGAGAGAAGATAATGATATCAACTAATAAAAGCTATATAGGCAGAGGTTCATGGTTTTATAACTCTACTGAGAGTCTTGATGGCTGGTAAGGAAAGAATAGTGAAGATTTTAGAAGTACAGCATCAAATTAGACTAGTGGATTGCAACGAACTTGATGGTCATATTTTTGTCAGTTTTCAAACTGCCTGTTTTAACTCTCCTGCCTGTGTCTCTGTTCCGTACTCAGTCTTCCATTTTGATTTTGCACCACCTTTGCCTCTTTTGTAAAAATACACCTCAGTAAAAGAGACAGTCTTGAATGTTTCTATACTCAAAATGCCTCTCTACATAAACACACACCCAGTCTCGGGATTCTTTTTCAACCAATTTGTTTCACAGAGAAATGACTTATGGTAAAAATTTTGATCAAGAGTCAATTTTTTTAATGAAAAATTTTAAACTATTTTTAACAGTTAAAGTTACCATTTACAAGAAGGACATTTTTTTTAATATAAATTTATTTATTTTAATTGGAGGCTAATTACAATATTGTAGTGGCTTTGCCATACATTGACATGAATCTGCCACGGGTGTACAGGTGTTCCCCATCCTGAACCCCCCTCCTACCTCCCTCCCTTCCCATCCCTCTGGGTCATCCCAGTGCACCAGCCCCAAGCACCCTGTATCATGCATCGAACCTGGACTGGCGATTAGTTTCACATATGATAATATACATGTTTCAATGCCATTCTCCCAAATCATTCCACCCTCACCCTCTCCCACAGAGTTGAAAAAACTGTTCTATACATCTGTGTCTCTTTTGCTGTCTCGCATATAGGGTTATTGTCAACATCTTTCTAAATTCCATATATATGCGTTAGTATACTGTATTGGTGTTTTTCTTTCTGGCTTACTTCACTCTGTATAATAGGCTCCAGTTTCA
>NW_011477358.1:4517-6197 GCF_000754665.1 Bison bison bison | reverse complement strand
TAAGGCATACACACACACACACACACACATATATACATGTGTATATATATATATATACACACACACACACACATACACATCTTCTACATACACACACACACACACACACTAGCAGATAGGTTTGAAATTTTGATCTACTATTGATAGCCCTAGTGAGAAAGATAACACAGGATTGACGGTTTGGAAAATTCAATGAACCATGTCATGATTTTTGGTAATGAAACCCCCTTTGCAATTTATTCTTTCAATTTAATTATGTGCACTTGCTCAAGAAATGCTAGTTTATGCAAGTCTAGGAAATAAGCATTTCTCAACCAAATTACAGGGATTCTATACTGAGCTTTCTTTGTATCTCTATTAAATCAAAGCCCTTCAATTATATTTATAAACCGCTATGTTTCAAGCCCCATGCTAACTGTTGGGGAATACAAAGAAAAACAAGACATGGGTGCTGCCAACAGGAAGTCAGGATCTACTGAAATCTAGTGAGTTCATCTTAATTGGAACTGAGGTCACACTATACTAGAAACTGTTTCAAGAGGATTTTAAAATATTGATATAAAAGGAAACCTTCACTTTTTGAAAACTTGGGGTTTCATGAACACTGTCACAATTTTTTTTAAACTAAGGTATTCATGGACTTTCCAAGTACAAGTTGGTACAATTATTTAGTATATTTTATAATCTGAATTACAGAGAATACTTAATTCTTACTTTTTTTTCAATCTGTCATGGTAAAAGGCATTTGAAGGTGAATGACTTGCATCATGAATAAACTCAATTGTTCAGCAGACAGCTCCTTAATTATAAATCTTTAAATGTTTGGGAGGACTGTATTTTACATGAGTTCCTTTCACACCATGAGGAACTGTGGAAATACAACTTTTGTGTTCCATAATTAGGAGAAGAGATTGCTAAAGAAGGCCAAATGGCAAGTTCTTTTTTTTTTTTTTACATGTATATAATGGTACATGTTTATACGTCATCTTTTCTATAACATTTAAAGTCATATTTATGCAGTGAAGATGGCAAAGTGATGATGAAAAAATATATTCTTTCTACAGTACAGAACACTTTTACAAAGTAATGCTGGATATGTTTCAAGTCAGTAACTCTAATGGCATTCTTCAATTTCTCATATTACCAAACCCTCAGAACAAAAGTGCCACTATCAATAGGGTGCAGATTTTCTCACTAACTCATTTAGATTTCCATTGAAACCTTTTCTTCAGACTTTCATGGACTCTTTAAAAAGTCTTCAAGCTTTTTAAATATTGGATGTGAAGACTAAAGCCAGAAGCTATTTATTTGGGAAATGAATTATCCTAATCTCTTGCAGCCATTTCCACACTACAGAAATGCAGAGAAGAAATGAATAACAACAATGAGAGGGATAAATGAGAAGTGAAAACATGAAGCCCAGTTGGAAGGAGAGAGCGTTTTCCATGTCCAAATGAGGATTTAATAATCACATTCAGGAGTGTTCCCACTGGAGAAGGGATGAGCTACCCACTCCAGTATTCTTGGGCTTCCCTAGAGTTTCAGCTGGTAAAGAATTCAGCTGCAATGCAGGAGACCTGGGTTCGATCCCTGGGTTGGGAAGATCCCCTGGAGAAGGGAAAAGCTACCCACTCTAGTATTCTGGCTTGGAGAATTCCATGGACTGTATAGTCCATGGGG
>NW_011477358.1:3873-4089 GCF_000754665.1 Bison bison bison | reverse complement strand
AGTTATATCAGATTAGGGCCCCAACCTTATGACCCAATTTGAGTACCACTCTAATGGTCCTATCTCCAAACAGAGTCAGAATGGGTGTTAGGACTTCAAGACATGAATTTGAGGGAACACAGTTTAGTTCAAAACCCTACATGATGACACTGCCATGGTTTCAGAAACCACACTTACAGAACTAGTAATGTTAGGCAATGCAATGTATATAAAATA
>NW_011477358.1:0-1409 GCF_000754665.1 Bison bison bison | reverse complement strand
ACTTCAATACACTGTTTTTCAGTTTGCTTTTACTTAGGATTTCTTAGAGATCTTACTATATAAATATTTAAAAAGCTTCTCTTTCCTTTTATCCAGGTTTATTTATGGATTTACCATGATTAATTTAATCAGTATTCTATTGATATTCTTTTTTTTAGCACTTATTGTAAACAACGGGTAAATAAAATCTTTTCACATAGTGAGAATATCTGTGGGATAAATTCCAGAAAGACAAATTGCTGATATTGCCAAATTGTCTTCCAAAGAGCTGTATAAATTTCAATCAGAAATGAATGAGACTGTGTATTACCCAATAGCCTTGCCAACACTATGTATTTTATTTTTTTCAAACCAGGAGGTTAAAAATGTTATCTAACTGCATTTTAATTTGTACATCCTTTTAATAATAAAAAAGATATGTTCCTATATATTTAATATCTATTCATATTTCCTTTTCAATGAATTATATGTTTATGCCCATTAACCATTTGAGGAGGAGGGTTAGTATTCATATATCAGGGAGAATATCCTCTTGAGAAAAAAAACACACAGATTTTAAAAATAATATGTTGTCATTTGATTTAATTTCTTTCTATGCAGATTTTTTTAAATGGTATATAATTTAAGTATCAGTGTTTCATGTGTGGTTTCTAAAATTCTAACAAGGTATAAAACATTCCCCAGTGCCAGGCTGTCAAAGAATTCTCCAAAATGTTTGTCAATTTAGTGTGAAATTATATTTTAATCAGTATTCTACTGACATATTAATTTTATTAAGCATTTATTGTAAACAATGGATGAATAGTCTTTTCACATAGTGAGAATATCTGTGGGATAAGTTCTAAAAAGAGAAATCGCTGATGTTGCCAAATTGTCCTTCAGTGAGATGTATACATTTCAATCAGAAATGAGACTGTATTATAGTGCATGTTGTATAGTGTATATTTAAATCTTATTTCTCTTGGAAATTGGTGTGTAGTATGAGCTGGAAAGTTATTTCTTCTCTCCGCAGATTACCCCTTTTTATCAAAGCTTATTTTTCTTTCTTTTATAACAAATCCCTTCTGGCATTTTTGCCCTCTCTCCTCATTTTCAGGCTGTATCTGGCTCCTCCGGTAGTAAGCGGGTAGGGGACAAGAGCAGTGATCTTTGGTTTCACGTGACTAGTACCTGTGTGTCATTGGTTTCCTTTGTCTGTGACAAGTACTTAAGTCTGACTCTAGCAGGCTTTTTTTTTTTTTTTTTTGGTAATACTCTAACTGTGAAGCTGGTAAATGGTTCTCCACATTTGTCCACTTAATATATTTTCTGTCCTCCTAGGATAGGAGGAAACAGTGACAGACTATTTGGGGGCTCCAAAATCACAGCAGATGGTGACTGCAGCCATGAAATTAAAAGACGCTTACTCC
>NW_011477357.1:15720-16717 GCF_000754665.1 Bison bison bison | reverse complement strand
ATTTGGTCTCTGGTTCCTCTGTCTTTTCTAAAACCAGCTTGAACATCTGGAAGTTCATGGTTCACATATTGCTGAAGCCTGGCTTGGAGAATTTTGAGCATTACTTTCCTAGCGTGTGAGATGAGTGCAATTGTGTGGTAGTTTGAGCCTTCTTTGGCATTGCCTTGCTTTGGGATTGGAATGAAAACTGAGCTTTTCCAGTCCTGTGGCCACTGCTGAGTTTTCCAAATGTGCTGGCATATTGAGTGCAGCACTTTCAGAGCATCATCCTTCAGGATTTGGAGTAGCTCCACTGGAATTCCATCACCTCCACTACATCATGGAAAATGCTGGGTTGTATGAGTCACAACCTGGAATCAAGGTTGCCAGGAGAATCAAGAACCTCAGGTATGCAGATGACAGCACTCTAACAGCAGAAAATTACGAGGAACTGAGGGACCTGTTGATGAGGGTGAATGAGGAGAGTGAAAAAGCTGACTTGAAATTCAACGTTCAAAAAACTAAGATTAAAAACACACGTGTACCTCATTGCAGCACTATTTCCAACAGCTAGAACATGGAAGCAAGCTCCATGCCCACGGACAGATGGATGGACAAGGAAGCTGTGGATATGTACACAGTGGAATATTACTCAGCCAGCAAAAGGAACACATTTGAGTCAGTTCTGATGAGGTGGATGAAACTAGAACCTGTTAAACGGCTGAAGTGACTCAGAGAGAGAAAGATGAATGTTGTATTCTAACGCACATATACGGAATCTAGAAAAATGGTTCTGAATAATTTATTTGCAGGGCAGCAATGGAGAAATAGACATAGAGAACAGATCTATGGACATGGGGAGAGGGGAGGAGAGGGTGCGATGCATGGAGAGAGTAACAGGGAAACTTACATTACCATATGGAAAATGGGGAGCCAACGGGGATTTGCTGTCTGGCTCAGGAAACTCAAACAGGGGCTCTGTGTCAACCCAGAGGGGTGGGGTGGGGAGGGGGATGGG
>NW_011477357.1:8623-12369 GCF_000754665.1 Bison bison bison | reverse complement strand
CATAACTTTCCTTCCAAGGAACAAGCATCTTTTAATTTCATGGCTGCAGTCACCATCTGCAGTGATTTTGGAGCCCAGAAAAATAAAGTCTGTCACTGTTGCCACTATTTCCCCATCTATTTGCCATGAAGTTCTGGTAACACTGGGCTTTTGATCGGTGACCACTGCCACTGATCACTGAGCGCTTCAAATGTGCTTTAGACACTGCTGGATGAGATGAGGTGACGTGTTCATATTTAACCTGAGACTGACTCTCAGATCTTTTATCTTCTGCATTTTACAGATGAGGAAATGGGCCCGAAAGTTTAAGTAGATTGCAACGAGGTCAGCAGAACCAGGAGTCAGACCCCTCCGCCCCGCCCAACTCCCTGCTCGTAATGTCACGTTATACCTCCTTGCCTTTCTGGCCCATCAGTGGGCCAAGGCTCACTTGCAGATTACTTACTGGTCACTATCTCCTGAGTGCTGTTTGTTGGCTGTGCTTCACTCGTAAATTGTCTCCGGCTCCACCGGAGCTGGCTGCTGCTGTACCGCTTATTTCTGGATGAGGAGACTGGGAGGGGCTGAGGGATGAGTCCCAGGGTCACACAGCCAGCACCTGGGGTGCAGCTGCACAGGGCTGGGTGGGAGATTGCACTCTTTGCTGCTGCCAACCCTCGTGGTGTCTCTGCAGCCTCTTCTGAGCTCCTGAGATCTCTCCCGGAGCCTCAGAGTGGGTGAGGGGGAGAGCAGAGAAGGGCTTCTGAGACTGTTAACCTGCGCCTTAAGGGGGAAGTCCAGATCCTTCTCCTGTCCTGACACACAGACCGTGAAATTCCCTCGGGCAACCCCAGGGGTCTTGGACTTCCTGAGCTGTGACTCTGCCTCTTTCTCACAAGAAAGTAAAGCAAAAAGAAGCGAGCAGAAGGATGGATATTTATTGTGGGAAGAAACTTCACGTTTTCTCTAATTCATACAAGAAAGGCAGTTGTCCTGTTCCTTAAACATCATGGGAACAGGTAGGTAGGATCCGCCTCCTCACTCAGCTGGTTGCTGCACAGCAGGGTCTTAACCCAGGGCGCTGGGCTGGGAGACCTCAGCCCTCCCTGGAGGGGAGCAGGGGTGTGGTGGTCCACCCCGTGTCATTGGACGTGACCGTCTCTTCCTGAGACCCTCACAGCAGGAGCAAACCAAGAAATCTCACTGAGAAAGTGGCTACCGCGTGCCAGCTGTGAAGGAGTCAACTCTAAAATAACTGAACGTGGGAACAGGCTGCTTTTAGACACAGACACACTTTTTTTTCAGTCTCTAGTGTGTGATTTCCAAATTACAACGTGTTGTGTATTTTGTTTTGGGTTCTGTTAGCTGCTGAAACAAAGATCACGGACTCCACAAGAGCCTCCACTTCTGTCACAAACGGATTCCAAAAAGCAGCCCCAGCGCGTCCAACAAAATAGAAACTCCATCTCACATAAAGCAAAGACAGATGCGATGGGGACGGAAAACACAGACCCCGAGGTCACAGGGGCCTCCGGGCCCTCGGGATCGCTGATGAGCAGGAAGATACAGGCGCAGCCCAAGGAGAAAGGGGCCCAGAAAAGGACCATTGGAGACATTTCCCCACAACAAGGCGACATCAAACATAAGAAGCGGAAAGCGAGGGAGCCGACCGCCCCCTCGCCTCCAGCCCCGCCCACCAAGTAAGTACCGCTGGACGTGGTGACGGACACGTCTCCCTGGCCGCCCCGTGCCTCAGCCTCCTCCCCGGTCACAGAGACTGAGGCCTCTCTCCCTAAGGAGGCCGAGGCTGGTGGCCCCTCTGTCCCCTTATCCTGGGGTTGTGGGTTTCTTTGTTGGTAATTCAGGGTAATTCAGGTAATTTAGAATTAACCTGCTGCTACTGCTGTCACTTCAGTCTTGTCCAACTCTGTGTGACCCCATAGATGGCAGCCCACCAGGCCTGTGCGGGCAGAGGCCAGGGGGCCTGTCCTGTTGTCCAGTGCGTCTCGGAGGAGAGGACCCGGCTGCTGAGCATCGCAGCCTGAGCGTCCCCGTCTGCGGGCTCGGCACGGGGACGCCACGGGCACCAAGGGGTGTCTGAGTCTCCGTTCTCCTGGTAGCGTGTTTATCTGTGGTTCCTAAATCCCAGGCTCTGCCGTCCCTGGGATTCTCCAGGCAAGAACACTGGAGTGGGTTGCCATTTCCTTCTCCAGTGCATGAAAGTGAAAAGTAAAAGTGAAGTCGCTCAGTTGTGTCTGACTCTTTGCGACCCCATGGACTGCAGCCTACCTGGCTCCTCCATCCATGGGATTTTCCAGGCAAGAGTACTGGAGTGGGTTGCCATTGCCTTCTCCAAGAATTAACCCAGGGTAGGTCTATTCCCCTAGAACGTAGGCATAGCGGAGGCTGACCCTGTCCCATAGCTGCTGTATCTCCAGGGCCCAGAACAGGGCTTGGCACCTCGTGGGCCCCCAGGAAAGACTTGTGGAATGAATGAACACCAAAGCCAGAAAGACTTGAGTTCAAAACCGATTCCCACGTCCTGCCAGTGGGTGGTTTGAGGCAAGTTCCTGAGGAGCCCTGAGCTGCAGCCTGGTCACCAGTGCGGGTCTGTGAGGTGCCCGTGCCGCCCCAGTGCCTGGTGGTTACTCAACAAAGCCTGGGTGTCGCCCACACAGGGGACCGGCCAGCAGCTGCCTGTCCATGGCTCGGCAGGGGTTGGTGTGTCTGTAAGTCTGCCTGGCTATGTATTGCCGGGGGTTGAGGACACAATGGCTGGAGGTTTTGGGAAGCAGCGTTTGAGGGTCTGCATGTGTCCTGGTGCCGGGCGCCCTCTTGGGAAAGAGTGGTCCCAGCTGGGCCCTGCGTGGAGAAGGGGCCGCCGGGGGGCGGGGACAGACGACAGGCTGGTTCGTTTCAGTGACTCCCGCGGTGTCGTCGGGATCAGCCCCGCGAGGGAGGGGCCTGTGCGGGCAGAGGCCAGGGGACCTGTCCGGTCGGCCAGTGTGTCTCAGAGGAGAGGACCCGGCTGCTGAGCATCGCAGCCTGGGCGTCCCCGTCTGCGGGTTCGGCACAGGGTACGCCGCGGGCACCAGGGGGGTGTCTGAGTCTCCCTTCTGGCAGCATGTGTATCGGTGGTTCCTAAATGTCTGGTAGCTGTTCATTCTGACATTGAGAAGAAGACGCCAGCAGCCGTCACACCCGGGTAGGGTGGAGGTGTATTTCTGTTTCGTGCTCTTTGTGTTGCTCTGTGGTTCCTCCATTTTAGCTAAAGGGCGTATTTTTTAATTAAATGGGAAAGTGCCAAGGTGATCACCGTGGCCGGCGGCCAGGCACACGGGCCTGAGCACGCTGAGAGCGGGTCACGCTCGCCACCACTCTCAGCCCGTTCTCCCCTCTGTCTCTTAGAGACGACATCTGGTTTGACGATGTTGACCCAGCGGACATCGAAGCGGCCATTGGCCCGGAGGCAGCGAGCATAGTGAGGCAGCAGCTGGGCCAGAGCGAGAGCAGCAGCACGCTGGTGAAGGAGCGGCCCTTCGGCGGGTACGCGGGGCACACTCAGCCTTGGGAGGCCGGGGGGTCTTCAGGAAAGGGCTGCTTCCTTCCCCTCCCGTCATGTGGGCAGGCGCCTCGGCGTCTGGCCGAGCCCGGTCCTCCGCACGTCGCTGAGCGGTGGGGCCGGTCCCGGGTCCCACGGGGTTAACCTGGAGCCTCGGTCCCCCAGGCTGACTAAAGCCCTAGCCATGGACTGCGAGATGGTGGGC
>NW_011477357.1:3964-8523 GCF_000754665.1 Bison bison bison | reverse complement strand
GGGGGTGCCCCGCGTGCGCGCACCTCTGTGTCCCGCGGCGTCAGGGGTGTCGGCCCACGCCTCCTGAAGTGGGTGATGCGCCCGCAGGGAGAGCCGGGGCAGGGGGCGGCTCCTCACGCACCCGGGTAGACGGAGCCACGGCTGACGCTGCCTCCCCGCCCAGCGACGGCCCCACTCCTCAGGGCAGAGCCCCCTCCCCGGGCGGGGGCACCCCCAGTGCCTGTTACCTCGAAACCCCGGGCAGGCCGTCTCACAGGCTGGCCCCTGAAGGCCAGCACGCCGGGTGGCAGGCCAGCTCCGAGGGCCCCTTCCTGTGTTCCCGAGGGTGGGGCTCGGCCTGTGCCCGCTAGGGTCTCTGCCCCGGGCCGCACTGGCTTGCCTCAGGCTCCCCCTTCAGCCCCTGTGCCCTCCCCACCCTGGTAACCTGGGCAGACTTGCCTTCACCTTCTCCTGGGCCTGTCTCAAGGTCATGGGGGGACCCGTTTCATCCCCGACATCCTGTGTGTATATGTGTGTGTGTGTGATGCAAACTCAAGTACGGGACAAATGGTCGCTGGTTCCTTCGTGACTGAGTCTCCACCTTCCCCGCTTTTAAGGCTGTGTTTCTGTCCTCGCGTTCTTCCTGCTGAGCATCACCTGTCCCACGATAATTGCCCCTGGAAGTTCAGGCTCTCATCAGTGCCTTGTCCTGTCTGCATGCTCGGTATGGGATTCTGAGAAGGGGGTGCACCTTTCTGCAGACAGACACCAAAACGCCTGTCGTGCCTTCCTTCTCCAGGCGCTGTTTCTGGGCCACCCAAAGAAGAAGATCCGGGACACTCAGAAGTACAAGCCTTTCAGGACCCAAGTGAAGGTACCTGAAGCCATGCGGCTCTGAAGGCGTGGTTCACATGATTATGGGTTCTGGTCCCCGGAAGCTGGCTTCCTGGTTAGAGGTGTTTGGGTTTGCTTTGGTTTCCCTTTTAACCTTTAAAACTAAGAGGAGGGACTTCCCTACTTGTCCAGTGGCTGGGACTTGGCGCTTCCATTGCCAGGGGCCCAGGGTCAGTCCCTGCTCAGGAAACTGAGGTCCTGCATGCTGCGTGGTTCAGCCAAAAAAAACCAGTGAATAAATAAACGAGAATCACAAGGAGAATTAGACGTTTTTAAAAAAAGTAATCTTAGAGAAAAAAGACTTGGCCAACCCAAAGTTTGTGCTGCTGAGGGCAGTGGGTCCGCTCTTGTCTGTGATCACACCCCCAGCCGAGGGCCAGAAGGCACGTTGTGTTTGCTCCAGAAGCAGGCCGCCCCATGACGAGCAGGGCTGCTCCCCACCCCGCCACGAGCAGGGCCGCCCGGGGCCAACGATGCACCGTCCCTCCCTGGTCCTCCGCAGGCTGAGCGGGCAGTCACCAGCCCACACGGCCACTTTGCGTGGGAGGGACACTCACAGTCCCTTGGGTCAGTGCTCAGCGGGCCACCCCCTGCCCAGGCCCCCCCCCGAATGTGGCAACGTGCTCCCCTCTCCTCGGCAGAGTGGACGGCCGTCTCTGAAGTTGCTTGCAGAGAGAATCCTGGGGATCCAGGTGCAGCAGGCGGAGCACTGTTCGGTAAGCGTGTCCCAGGTGATGGGGGCGACGGGCCTCTGGGTGATGGGGTGAGGGGCCTCCAGGTCCCGGGTGACGGGGCTGACGGGCCTCCGGGTCCCGTCTAGACCGCAGGCCCCCAAGGGCTGAGGGTGAGGCTGCGGGCCCACAGAGCCTGGCCCTCTGGGTGTCGGGCTGGGCCCGTGGGACGTGGGAGCATGTCGCCACGATCGGGTGGGGCCTGGGCAGGGGGTGGCCTTCCGCGTCGTGTGGCATCCGGGGCCCCTCATGAGCCAGCACGCCCATCCCTCCCCTGAGCGGGGGCCACGTCAGTGATCGTCATCGCCCCACGTCTGGCGGCGGGACTCTGGAGCTGCGGGATGGACAGAGGGGTGTGGCCACACCGGTCACCGGCAGGATGACCGTGGTGATGCCCCATGTCCCCCAGGTCCAGGACGCACAGGTGGCGATGAGGCTGTATGTCCTGGTGAAGAGGGACTGGGAGAGCCTCGCTGGAGACAGGCGGCCCCCCGCTCCCGAGGCCCACAGCCAGGACGCCTAGCAGGGCCCCGCCCCTGGTGACCCTCGCGCCCGCGGGAGCCGCAGCCACATCAGACGACGGACGGAGCCCCGGAGTCCCCAGAGCCGGGATGCTGCGGGCGGGTTTCAGAATCATGACGGCAGAGGCGCGCGGCACGCGTGCTGCTGAGCTGAGCGTCTCTGTCTGGTTGTAGCGTCCGGGCCTCTCCCACACGGGGGCCCGGGCGGGAAGCGTCCGGTTGTCTGCTGCGTGTTCGTCACCTTCCTCTGAGGCGGGCCCTTTGCCTCACTGCCGTCGGCAACGGGAAGAAAGAAACTCCGTGGACTCGGGCGTGGACCGCGTGGCTGCCCCGTCGCACTCTTGTTGAGGGATTTTCTCTGCCACTCGGAGGCTTGGGGGGATCTCCTGAGGCTGGGGTTCCGCTCGCCCCCCCTCCCGTGCACACCCACTATATTTGAGTTCCAGGTTAGAGCCTGCAGCAGGCAGGGGGCCTCGGGCTGCCCAGCACGGTTTTCCCGGAGGTGGGCGCCCCCCGACCTGAATGGACGTGTGAGTGCGAGTGTCTGCAGCGCCCCGCCTGGCCCGGGGTGCGGACTCTCTCAGGACAGGAACAGCCTTCTGCACTGAGGGGGCGTGCAGCGCCCGAGGCTATGCTGAGCCCCCGCTGGCCGTGTGAAAAGTCTGCAGCCACCATGAAGGTCGTGTGACATAAACGCATGTTTTTATTTGAGTTGCGCCTTGTGGAGGCCCCATGTCTGAGAGGACGGCTGGCTCCCACCTCTTCTGACCCCCTGCCCCCCAGGAGACGCCCGTGGCACTGGGCACCCCTTCAGGTACAGGTCGAGGGGGAGAGGAGGGCCGGGCGGCCCCAGGGTGCATCTACAGGCTGCCCTTGGAGCTGGGCTGGGCGGCCGCCTCCAGTCTGTGGAGCACGCTGGCTGTGTAAGAAACGAGCTCCTGCAAGGAGAAGAGGGTTGGCTGTCCTGGACTGTGTCTGGGCGCTGCCCCTGCCCCGTGGGGTGTCCCACAGCCCTGGTGGGGCCGTGCGATGAAGCAGGGAGTGCCCACCGGCGCTTACCAGGCTGGAGGTGAAGCGACCATGGATCTCCGCAACCAGGGGCTGGATGCCGCTGGACGCCAGCTCAGACAGGATCTCCTCTGCAGGCAGAGGATGGTCCTGAGGCCGGTGCGAGAGGGCTGGGCCCCCACCCTTCAGGGCTCAGTGAGAATCCCAGGGACTCAGGAGCACAGTCCTGGCCCAGCGCGTTCCCGCCCACCCCCAGTCGGTGGCGGCCACGAGCCGGGGTCCTCACTGTAGGTGCCCAAGTGGGCCAGCAGCAGGCACACGCTCTCCACCACCTCTGGGTCATCACGGTGCAGCTGGTACGTCTCCTGGATGAGGTCCAGGCCGCTGCCGCTCTCCCTGGGCAGCACCACCTCCAGGGCGGCCAGCTCTGGGCGGGGGTGGGGGGGGTCGTTCCCTGATGGGTGGGCCTCAGGGTCCCCCAGGAGATGGGGAACGGCCATACTGAGTTTGTGGGGTTGTCGAGAGCCCAGAGTGCTGTGGGCAGCAAGCCTCAGCCGGCTGAGGACACCACGGTGGCCTCGGGAACCTCAGCAGTCAGGCCTTGACCACTGTGCACCTTGGGGGTGTTCTCTGGCAGAGGGCACCTGTCTCTCCACCCCAGCAGTCTCCCAGGCCGGAGGGGCGAGGGAGCGCCCCCACGAGAGAAGGCCCGTCAGGGCAGGTTAGACCCGGCTCCTGATGCCATGTGTCATCAGGTCCCCTGGAGTCCCGGGGGAGGTGGACACCCCAAGGTGTCAATAGATCCTCTAACCCTAACCCAGACTCTGACTCGGGTGTGGCTCACTGGGTTCTGACGACCCAGCTCCTGTGCGCTGAGCCACAAGCCTTTTGCTCTCAGGGCTCCAGGCCCTGTCCCCGCCCGGTTTGCTGGGATCCCAGACAGAGTGGGGGCAGGCCTGCAGCTTAGGTTATCTGCATCAGAAAGGGGCGACCCTGCCCCACTCCAGAGCTTCTCCAGGAGCGAGGGTCACCCCATCTAGCCTGTGCATCCAAGCGGACCAGACGTCACAGGCTGAACCACCCTGACGCTGGTGGCAGCCTTGGCCGGACTCCAGGCCCCAAGCATCTCTAGAGTCTAGAGGGCTGTGGTCCTGAGTCGGGCGCAGCCAGGGTTCCCATGGCGGTGGGGTTCAGACCCAGTCTGCTGTGCTGACTTCACAGCCACGACGGGAGGAGCACCTCTGCTCACACCAAGTGTGCTTGGGCAGGGGAGGTGGTCATGATACAGGGTCACACCAGCGAGTGTGACTGGGTGCAGAGGACGCCTGCGTGCTGGGACTACGGGTGTTTCTTTTCCCTGCTTTGAGTGTGTGTGTGGTTTTGGTCTGTGGGCCACCAGCAGGCTTCACTGGGAAGCCCGCCCCCC
>NW_011477357.1:2828-3392 GCF_000754665.1 Bison bison bison | reverse complement strand
ACCCAGCAAGGACAGCAGCCACAGAACCGCACAGCCAGCTTCAGCCACCTCCGCGTCCCTGGGGAACGTGACCAGTATCTCGGTGACGAGAGCCGGGGCTCTCTCCAAGGGGGCTTTGTTCACAATGATAGCTGCAACGGGATGGGGTGAGAAGGAGGGGTCGCCCACTTCCTGGCGAGGGGAGAAGTGCCTGCTGTGTGCATGGCCCCTGGCCCCACCTGCCACAGGGATAGCAGGAGCTTTGGGGTTCCAGGTCCGCTGTCCTCTGAGATGGGGAAATGGGAGGGCCGATTCCAGCCTGCTAAGCAAGTCTGGGCAGGCATCAGACCCCAAGGGGAGGCTTGGGGTATCTTGCACCCAGCTGTGCTCAGGGCCCTCCAAGGCTGGGAGACCTCTTCTCCTTGGGAAAATAACTGTCCAGGTGCTGGAGGGCCCAGTGGGACCTGGAGAGGAAGCCATTTGGCCAGCGGGGGTCCCCCTTTCTGAATCAAAAGTCAAGAGAGGTCGCCCAGTGCTAGAGCCAACCTGTGAGACCAGGGAAGCCTCTGATGTGTGCGAGCAGAG
>NW_011477357.1:0-1077 GCF_000754665.1 Bison bison bison | reverse complement strand
GGCGTCGGGGGGTTGGGGGAGCCCACCCGGGCCCAGGGTGGGTGTGGGGGGCCGGGGAAGCCACCTTGGCCCAGGGTGCGCAGCAGCAGGGCGCAGGCACACAGCTGTATGTCCAGGATCCTCTGGTGCTGCTTCATGACGGTGAGCAACACGTCCACCAGCTCCTCTGGCCACGGCAGACCTGAGTGGGTGGACAGGAGCAGGTGGGGGGAGGCGTGTGGACCAGACCAGGGACCAGCCCCGCCGGGAGTTGGGGGCATCGCACGTGGGCCCTGGGTGGCCAGACAGCATTCGTCAGGTATGCGGAGTGCCTGCCACTGGTCCACTGTAGCCGGCTTCCTATCCTAACAGCTCTACAAGGTCAACCCTCCGCTGACAGAAGAACCCAGCTGGTGTGACTCCAGAGTGCCAGCGCCCTTGGCTGCGGCTGCCCTCAGAGGGGACGTCTGCGGGCCCCTTAGACTGTCGGCTTGGCGGCCCGGGACCTGTGCCGAGCACGGGGAGGGGAGCAGGCCGTGGCAGCAGGGTCCAGGCCCAGCTGTGCCTCTTCCCACTGCCGTCCCCTCTCCCAGCCTGTGTCCCTGTGGTGAGAGTGACAAGGTCAGAGCTGCTGGCGCCAAGGAAGCCGAGTCGTGGCCGGCCCATCTTCAGACAAGGTGCCTGAGGCTGGGGTGGCCACCAAGGCCCCCTTCGGAAGGGACCCGGCACCGCCCTCGCCTTCCCTGGGAGCAGACTCTCTTTACCCATGGACTCTGTCCTGGCCACAGCCCAGCTCCATGGGATCGCGGGGAGGGAGAAGGAAAGGGAAATGGCCAAGGGGAGGTCTCCGCAGCCTCATGAGGGGGCTGGGGTTTGGCCTGTGTGATCTGTGCAGCCCAGCCACTGGGACAGCCTGCTATGGAAGGATGGACGATGGACAAATGGACGGTGGGTGGATGGAGGAGGAGGATGGACGGTGGACGGAGGGGACAGGTGGTGGGTGGATGGAGGGGGATACTGGATGATGGACAGTGAGTGGAGGAGATGGATGGTGGGTGGATGGATGGATGATGGACAAATGGACGGCGGATGGAAGGG
>NW_011477356.1:16215-17737 GCF_000754665.1 Bison bison bison | reverse complement strand
AACAGGCTTATGGACTCTGTGGGAGAGGGAGAGGGTGGGAAGATTTGGGAGAATGGCATTGAAACATGTGAAATGTCATGTATGAAACGAGATGCCAGTCCAGGTTCAACGCACGATGCTGGATGCTTGGGGCTGGTGCACTGGGACGACCCAGAGGGTTGGTATGGGGAGGGAGGAGGGAGGAGGGTTCAGGATGGGGAACACATGAGAAATAAAGGAATAAAAAATTTAGAAAAATAAATAAATAAAAAAAACACAAAAATTCAGATAATCATAGTGTTGGTGAGGATTTAGAGAAACCAGAAACGTCATATACTGTTAGTGAGAATGTACAATGGTATAGCTGCTTTGGAAAAATTCGGCAATTTCTCAAACAGTGAAGTAGTGTTACTATATGACACAACAATCTCACTTGTAGGTATATTCCCAAGAGAAATGAAAGCACATATCCACACAAAAACTTGTACATGAATGTTCATAGCAGCAATATTCATAATACCTGAAGATGTAAACAACCTAAATGTCCATCAACTGATGAATTGATAAAAAAGTATGGCACATCCATACAAGGGAATATTATTCAGTCATCAAAAAGAATGAAGTATTGTTATAAGCTACAACTGGGATGAACCTTGAAAACGTATGCTAAATGAAATGTCAGTCACAAAAGACCACAAGTTATGTTATTCTATTCATATGAAATGCTCAGAACAGGCATATCTATAGAGGCAGAATAGATCAGTAATTGCTTAAGGCTGAGGCAGAAGTTGTTGGGAGCGTAGGGGAATAATGGCTACAAGGTACAAGGGTTTCTTTCTGAGGTGTTGAAAATGTTCTAAAATAGTCCATGGTGATAATTGTATGTATCTATGAATATACTAAAAATATTGAACTATACACTTTAAAAGTGTGAATTACATATAATGTGAATTATGCCTCAATAAAGTTGTTTAAAAAGCCTCTGTGGTAGGTATAAAAAAGATAGTACAGCACATTACCTAGAACATAGAAAATGCTTATTATTATTCCATAATGATTTACTACATTTTTCTGAAAAATTAGGTTCAAAATCAATCTATGCCAAATAACTAAATTACTAGGAATGAATTGAATTAGATCCATAAATCTTAATGATTGAGAGAATGATCTTTGGAGCTAGAAAACCATAGGTATACCATCACTAATATATGATCCTAAACATATTAACTTCCCAGTGTCCTCATCTGTAAGATTCTAGTAATAATAGCATCAGCTTAATTTACTATAAATATTGCTAGGAGTAAATGAAATAAGGTATGTGCTTAGGACAACTGATAGTGATTAGAACATAATAGATCTCAGCAAAAATTAGATTTTCTTCTTTTGTGCCAATTTTCCACATGTTCTAATCACCTCAAAAAGTCTCTTCAATGTTTACTTTTATTTTGAATGTCAAACTTTTCCTGAAAGATGCTTCCAATAATGGTTCACTACTTGAATAGTGTCAGCTGCCAAAATGTCAACTACTCCAAAAGGCTACATT
>NW_011477356.1:15935-16115 GCF_000754665.1 Bison bison bison | reverse complement strand
CTGATAACTTGATGAATACAAGTCATTGATGCTGGTTGAGTTAGAGGTATTCTTCATTTTAATCAGTCACTGGTGCATCTTTGCCATTCTCTTGGTTATCAGTAAGAAAACCATTCACTGAAAAGTCAATGGAATAATAAATGTGATTCAATGAATATGGCTGCCAATAGTAGAAATGAA
>NW_011477356.1:12274-13998 GCF_000754665.1 Bison bison bison | reverse complement strand
GGGTGACAATATACAGCCTTGACGTACTTCTTTTCCTATTTGGAACCAGTCTGTTGTTCCATGTCCAGTTCTAACTGTTGCTTTCTGACCTGCATATAGGCCTCTCAAGAGGCAGATCAGGTGGTCTGATATTCCCATCTCTTTCAGAATTTTCTACAGTTTATTGTGACCCACCCAGTCAAAAGCTTTGGCATAGTCAATAAAGCGGAAATAGATATTTTTCTGGAACTCTTCCTTTAGTAGCCTTATTTCCACCCATTTCCCCATCCCCAGCTGTAATTCACTGGGCCATGCTCATAGCCTCAGATTTACTCTGCTCCCTCCTTGGCTTTGTCTTTTTTGAGATTCCTCTGTCTGTTTTCTTGCTGGGCCATGCCAATGGCACTGACTATGTAGATACCTCTGTTCCAGAGTCCTCAGGTTTATGTCATCCTGCCTTACCACCATGACCTTATCTTGAATATTTTCTTCATATTAATAGGTCATTAGAGCTTTCACCATGTGCCAGACACTGTTGTATGCACTTCACATGCATTACCTTAACTGAGCCAGCAATCTTTTTTTTTTTTTTCAACACTTTTATTTATTTTCAAGAAGTTTAAATTCTCGAAGGGTACAGCATCACACGAATTCTGTGTCCAATGGCCTTAGCAGAAAGGTTGCTTCGGAATTTGGCATGAACCATGCCACTGTTTCCATGAGCTCAAGTTATCTTTCCCCAGAGTACTCTGGTTTTGTTAGGTTTTGCACCAGGAGTTACTGTGTTGTTCTTTGCTTTGTACACATAAGCACATCTCTTGCCTAAATAGAATTCAGTTTCATCTCGAGCATATACACCTTCAATTTTCAGGAGAGCAGTGTGTTCCCTTTGGTTCCGTAGACCCCGTTTATAGCCAGCAAAAATGGCCTTGGACCACAGCCTTCCAGACATATTTGTCGGTTTAGAAGTCCCGTTCCCAGCAGGCCTTCACAGGGTCCAAGATGGCTGAAAGAGCTGAGCCAGCAATCTTAAGAGTAGATTTTCTTAGTAGCTCCATTTTGCCAATAAGGAAACTGAAGATCACAAAATATATAGGTTTATATAAGATATATGGTATTTGCCAAAGGACCCAAAAGGTAGCAGAGTTGGTATTTATAGCTATAATTTATGATTCAAAATGTTAGGTAATACTGTCTCATTCATTTTTTATCCTTTGCTAAATTATAGATGAAAAACATAGCATCAACTTGCATTTCTCAATTTCTACTGCAGCAGAGACAGAATGCTCCAGGAAATATGGGATATAAGACATGTTGCACATGTTTTCTTTGATTTATTCTTTATAACAATAGAACCAAAATCATAATATTAGAATTTAACATTAGGAGAAATAAAGGAGATATTGCTGGACAATGTGGGCAATCTTGATAAATTAGTAGCATGGCCTTTCTTGCTCCCCAGTGGCACTGTTGAATTGTAGTCCTCAGTGATTTTTCAGGAGGCTACAGCAATCTCCTCCCCATTCATGATTCTTAGGCTCCTAGGTGTAAGCCCTCCAACCACTACCACTGCTCTCTAAACTATAGCTCTAAGGATCCTACCTCCTCAATGGAGTCATTGGTGTCCAAGGTCCTGCCACCTCAAGGCACAGCTTTTGAGGGCAATAGAAGTCTCTGACATCAGCAGAACCCAAGAAGATCCCTAGTCTTTTCTCCTCATCTGAAACAGTCAACCTTCTCTTCTT
>NW_011477356.1:11948-12174 GCF_000754665.1 Bison bison bison | reverse complement strand
CTTCCAAATCTCCTGTGGGTCAGGCTAATCATAATTTCTTTTTAGGCGTAGACTAGATGTTGTAAACTTCAGTTCTATAAGTCACATATAGAACTCCCAGTCAAATTTTAGTTCTAGAAGCCAAATGAAGATGCCTCTTTGAAATCCCACACATTGTTCTTTTCTTATTAACATTAGTTTCCAACAATTAAAAACTGAAAACATTAATGTGAAAACCCACACTTAC
>NW_011477356.1:6110-11848 GCF_000754665.1 Bison bison bison | reverse complement strand
TTCCCACCCTCAAAGATCTGAGAACATTAATCCACATTTTTTACAAGGCAAGATCTCTTCAATTCAACAGAAACTGCTTTCTTTAGACAAACCATGCAACTCTTCAGTTCCCCGTGTTTCTGAAGTAAACTGCCTGACCTGATCTCTACATATATTTAATTTCATGACTTTAAATCTAGAATTTCTAAACCACAGTCTGTTTAGGATTGATTTCTGGGTACCTGGAAATTCTCATCTTTTGTTTTTTGCAGGAGTGGGAGTGGTTACTAAAACATAAAAGATATATTAACATGCCTCTACCCAAGGATAAGCCAACATAATAGGAACAAAGACCTGGTTAATATTTTGGGTGGGGGAGGGGTTGAATATGCAATGTCTAGCACATAGTATGGAGAAGACCATGGCACCCCATTCTAGTACTCTTGCCTGGAAAATCCCATGGACGGAGGAGCCTGGAAGGCTGCAGTCCATGGGGTCACTGAGGGTCAGACACACTGAGCGACTTCACTTTCACTTTTCACTTTCAGGCATTGGAGAAGGAAATGGCAACCCACTCCAGCGTTCTTGCCTGGAGAATCCCAGGGATGGTGGAGCCTGGTGGGCTGCCCTCTATGGGGTCGCACAGAGTCGGACACGACTGAAGCGACTTAGCAGCAGCAGCAGCACATAGTAGGTGACCAGTAAATATTTGGTGAATATTTGGAAATGTTTGTCTTTTCATTACTGTCAAATGAGATGAGAACAAATATGTCAAGTAATTTGTCAGTAATCAATCCAACTAAAGCCAGTAAAACTACAACATATTTTTAAAGTTAAATGACCATATATATATTTCTTTTGGGAGTTACTTAACTAAATATTTGCCAATTTTCCTATTGGAACATTTATATTTACCTTATTTTTTTCTAAAAGATCTTTAATAATTATTGTATAATATATGCATCCCTTTTTTCTGGTTATGTACCTTTTCATTTTATATATGAATTTATAGAGAGATAATTTTTATTCAATTTTATGGAGGAAAAGCCTTGCAATTTTGAAGCACACTTAATCCACAGTGAGAATAATAATTATAATAATAATATCAATAGATTTCTGCATTCTTGTTTTACTTTCACTACTGTTATCAACAAATGGAAGTGGTAGAACAGCAATCTAAGTAGCAGACTACAAGAATTATATGATTAATTACAAGTCAATTTACATAGGGCACTAAGAAAGTGAATTTCTGCCTTTTCCCAATTCAAGGTTCCTTACAAGGATTGATGTCAAAGCTAGAGCAGGTGAGAAAATATATATTTCTAACCATATAGTATTTATACTACCTTAAACTAAGTCAGTGGAACAAGAGTAAGATCAACAATGCCCAGAATCTTCTGGAATCAGCAGACTCAAATTACCTCTTGTATATGGAACACCAGTTGTGTTCCTGATGGCCTCATTGCTTTGTCAATGGTGTAAATTCCTTCCGATATCTTTCCTCTAAGTGGAATTAACTTGACCATATACTGCTCTGCTTCTAATAATTCTTTATTTCTGGGAGAAGCAAAATTTTTCTGTAGAAGAACAGATAGTAAATAGTTTAGTCTTTGCAAGTCATATGGTTTCTGTCACATCTTCTCATTCTACTCCTCTTGTTCTTCTTCAATGCACATTTTTCTTTATGTAATGCAGTTAGCTTGGAGATGGAGCATGACTAAGAAGATAAACATTAAAAAACAAAGATAAACATTATTTTTAATTGACCGTTTATGTTTCCCTCAGGATTACCTACCTGTTCACTGCTTTTATACGTAGCCCTGATTGGGTATAATTTATTGACCCATAGGTAGCGGTATGCTGGAGCTGGCATAAACCAGTTTGACAGAGTTTATTGTCTATGTCTCTTCATAACTTTGTGTTTGGTGATAGTATATCAGTAGGCTGATATCAGCCATTGTGAGAGTAGTTGTTCCATGAAAATAGGCAAACGCTACAAATGAGGTTTACTAGGGCTGTGATAATGATTATCAAAAATTGGGTGATTTAATCAACAGAAATTGATTCTTTCATAGTTCTGGAAGCTAGAAATCTGAAATCAGGAGTGACAGAGTTGGGTCCTTCTGGAGCTATGAGAGAAGGATCTGTTTCAGGCCTCTCTCCGTGGCTTGTAGACGGCTATCTCCTTCCAGTGTTTCTTCACATTATCTTCCCTCTATGTGTGTCTCTTTCCCTCCACATGACATTCTTTGATTAAAATCACATTGGATTGGGGGCCCAATCTACTCCAGTATAACCTTAGCTTAGTAATTATATCTGCAAAATCAATACTTACAAAGAGGTACTGGACACTAGAAATTCAGCATATGAATTTTGGAAAGATACATTCTACCCTTTAAAATGGGCCTTTATGTTTTTTCAGAGAACCAGTTATTAAACATTTGTCTTTCCTGATGGCTCAGCTAATAAAGCATCCATCTGCAATGCAAGAGACACAGGAGATGTGGGTTCAGTGAATGGGTTGGGAAGATCTCCTGAAAGAGGGCATTGAAACCCACTCCAGTATTCTTCCTGGAGAAATCCATGGACTGAGGAGCCTGGCAGTCTATAGTCCAAAGGGTCACAAAGAGTCGGACACAACTGAGTGACCAAGAATGCAAACACAGCACACCACTGCCTACAGGCCTGAGATTGCTCTGTTCCTCCATTAGGAATCCACAGAGGGCAGAGAGGCTGGCCATTTAAAATAGAAAGAATACCTGATGACCATAAATAACCAATGAGAACTAGTGGTGCTATGAACCCAGTATTTCTCTTTCCTGAAATAAAGTACTAAAGAAAATGTAGAAACTTGAAACCATAAAAGTCCCAGAAGAAAACATAGGGGAAAATCTCCTTGACATTTGTCAGGACAATGATTTTCTTGACACAAGTAAAAAAATAAAAATAAACAAGTGTACCTAATTAAACTTAAAAGGTTTTACACAAAAAAGGAAATTATAAACAAGATTAAAACACGGCCCTCAGAATGGGAGAAAATAAAGCAAATGAAATAACTGACAAAAGTATACAAGCAGCTCATACAACTCAATACCAGAAAAACAACCCAATCAAAAGTTGGAAAAAGACCTAAACAGACATTTCACTGAAGAAGACATACAGATGGCTGATAAACACATGAAAAGATGCTCAAAATCACTCACTATTAGAGAAATGTAAATCAAAACTACAATGAGATATCACCTCATACTAGTCAGAATGGCCATCATCAAAAAGTCTACAAACAGTAAATGCTGGAGAGGGTGTGGAGAAAAGGGAACCCTCTTGCACTGTTGGTGGGGATGTAAATTGATACAGCCACTGTGGAAGATGGTTTAGAGATACCTTAAAAAACTAGGAATAAAACCACCATATGACTTAACAATCTCATTACTAAGCATATACCCTGAGCAAACCAAAACTGAAAAAGACACATGTACCCCAATATTCATTACAGCATTATTTACAATAGCTCAAACATTGAAGCAGCCTATATGTCCACCAACAGATGAATGGATAAAGAAGCTGTGATACATATAAACAATGGAATATTACTCAGGCATAAAAAGCAATGCATCTGAGTCAGTTCTATTGAGATGGATGAAACTATAACCTATTATACAGAGTGAAGAAAGTCAGAAAAAGAAAAACAAATATTGTATACTAACACATATATATGAAATCTAGGGCAATGGTACTGATTAAATTATTTGCAGGGTATCAGTGGAGACCCAGACATAGAGAACAGACTTATGGACACAGTGGAGAGGGAGGAAGGAAAGGGTGGGATGTATGGAGAGAGTAACATGGAAACATACATTACCACATGTAAAATAGATAGCCAATGGGAATTGCTATATGACTCCGAGAACACAAACTGGGGCTCTATGACTACCTAGAGGGATGGGATAGGGAGAGAGTTGGGAGGCAGGTTCGAGGAGGAGGGGACATATGTATACCTATGACTGATTCATGTTGATGTTTGGCAGAAACCAACACAATCTTGTAAAGTAATTATCCCTCAATTAAAAATAAATTAAAAAAATAAACAAGTGGGACTACATCAAACTAAAAAGCTTTTGCATAGAAAAGTAAACAATAAACAAAATGAAAAGGCAACCTACAGAATGGGAGAAAATATTTGTAAATTATATGTTCAATAAGGAATTAATATCCAAGATATATGAGGAACTTACATAACTCAATGGGTAAAATAATAATAACCTGGTTTCAAAATGGGCAAAGGATCTGAGTAGACATTCCCAATAAAGACATACAATTGACTAAATGTATATGAAAAGATGTTCAACATCACTAATCATCAGGAAAATGAAAATCAAAACTAAAATGAGATATTACCCCAAATCTGGAAAAATAGCTATTATCAAAAAGTAAAAAAACAACAGGATGTGCATGTGTGTTGGTGAGGGATGTGTTGAGAGGATGCACAGAAAAGGGAACCCTCCTAACCTGTTGGTGAGAAAGTGGCACAGCCACTATGGAGAACAGTATGGATGTTTCTCAAATGATGAAAACATAGAACTGCTATACAATCCAGCAATTCCACTTCTGGGTATACATATATGAAATCAGTATCTTGAAGGCGTATATGAACTCCATAGCTAAGATATGGAAGCAATCTTAAAGTGTCTGTTGATAGATAAATACAGAAAAAAATGACATATATATATAATTATATATATACACAGTATGGAATATTAATATCATTCAGCCTTAAAAAAAGAAATCCTGCCTTTTGCAACAACATAGATGAATTGGAGGAATTTAAGTGAAATAAGTCAGATAGATAAAAATGAATACTTTAAGATCTCAAAGCTAAAAAAGTCAAATTTACAGTAACAGAGAGTAAAAGGGCAGTTACCAGGAGCTGGGGGAGTGGAGGATATCAGGACCTGATGGTCAAAGGGCACAAAATTTCAGTTATAAGATGAATAAGTTCTGGAGATACACAGTGCAGCACGTTGCCTATAGTTAATAATATCACTTCATTCGTGTCTGACACTTTTGAGACCCTATGAACTGTATAGGCTGGACAGGCTCCTCAGTCCATGGGATTCTCCAGGAAAGAATACTGGAGTGGCTTGCCATTTCCTATGCCAAAGACCTTCCCGATCCAGGGATCAAACCCGAGTCTCCTGCAGTTCCTGCAGTGCAGGCAGATTCTTTACTGCTGAGCCGATGGGGATGCCCTAATATCATATTGTATACTTAAAATTTGCTAAGAGAATAGATCTCAAGTGTCCTTATCACAAGAAGAAATGGTAACTATGTGGAGTGATGAATAGATTAATTAGTTTGATTGTGACAATCACTTCACAGTATGTATATATATATAATCACTATATTATATATATATATATCACTATACATTACTTTGCCAACAAAGGTTCGTCTAGTCAAGGCTATGGTTTTTCCTGTGATCATGTATGGATGTGAGAGTTGGACTGTGAAGAAGGCTGAGTGCCGAAGAATTGATGCTTTTGAACTGTGGTGTTGGAGAAGACTCTTGAGAGTCCCTTGGACTGCAAGGAGATCCAACTGATCCATTCTGAAGGAGATCAGCCCTGGGATTTCTTTGGAAGGAATGATGCTAAAGCTGAAACTCCAGTACTTTGGCCAACTCATGCGAAGAGTTGACTCATTGGAAAAGAGTCTGATGCTGGGAGGGATTGGGGGCAGGAGGAGAAGGGGACGACAGC
>NW_011477356.1:4150-6010 GCF_000754665.1 Bison bison bison | reverse complement strand
GCATCACTGACTCGATGGACGTGAGTCTCAGTGAACTCCAGGAGTTGGTGATGGACAGGGAGGCCTGGCGTGCTGCCATTCATGGGGTCTCAAAGAGTCAGACACGACTGAGTGACTGATCTGATCTGATATGCATATATATACATATATCATGTTGCATATCTTACATGTATAAAATTTTGTCAATAATGCCACAATAAAACCGAAAAAGTACATAGTTTTTCAATATAAGTGAAATAACTCTTAAAAAATAAAATGTAGAAGTAGTCAATAAAATTCTTCCCACAAATTTAGGAAGAATTGCTGAGGAATAAATTGTATATGTCTCATTAAAAGGTGTCAGAAAGAAGGAGTACAGTGTCTGTGAGAATAAAGCAGTTGATATTTCATACATACCTGACTTCTGTTTAGAAAGTACAAAAACTTAATATTATTCAGTTATCATTAAGCTGATTTTATTAAATATGAATAGCAATAGTGATGTGACAGGAGTATATTCACCTGAGTCTAAAACAGATCAAATCTATGAGCCTAAATGAATTCATTAAAAAATCAGTTAAAATGGTAAATTAGTCCCTATCTATGGAATTTTCTACTTTTCATCCAATTACTTTGATATCACATGAGTCACAAAGCAAGGCTCTAACATATGCTAGCTGAGTAGAATGAAATGGGGGGGGGTGGTTAGCAGGGGAGAGGCGTGGGCAGACCTCATTCAGAGCCACATTGATTTTTTTAGAAATGGTAACAGCAAATTCATGTAATTTGCTATGGCAACAGAGAATCTAAAATAACTTTGCCTGAATTAAATGAAGTCTTCAGTTTGCCCCTCCAGAGTCACAGGGCATTTCATTACTGAAAGCAGTCTCTAAGGTATAAGGTGGATACTATGTGAAAGTTCTGGAGTCATATTCAGATAACTAACAGCATTTCACCTTTTCTTTGTGTTGCTTAGAAGCACATGGTGATTCACATTTCTTCTGCAATGCCATTTGTTTGGCCCACTAATCATTAACATATTTTAAGAAAATTATTTTTCTTGCATGAAAAGCTACGACAAGAATTCTCATAGCCAGATAGATGAACTAGTTGGTTATAAAATCTAACTGACCACGTACAGCTTGGCTATGCTCTTTAACAAAACAAAACTGAGCATGCTCCATGTGATATTTTTTCATGTTTTTGGAATGGGCACTTATTATATGGGCCAAAATGCCTTACCAACTCTCTAGTCATCTTGGTCATTAAGAATGACCACCAAAGAAATTCCTGGGATCTCTTTTTCTGAGGACTGTAAGTCTCACAAAGAAGCAAAGAACGATTACGCCTGTTTTCTCTCCGATTCTCCCTTTCTAACATAGTTTTTGGAAGTTAATTGATAACCAATATAAGTTTTGAATAAATGAATCAACAAGTCAAGCAAGCATTCAGTAATCATTGAATGCTTGCTTTGGTGCTGTCTTCATGGGAAAGTTCTGTCATCCCTGGAGTCACCCTTACACTCTAGATTTTTCTTAATTTAAAAATGTTGCAGCTTTATTGAGGTATAATTGATATGCAAAGTCTGCACATATTTAATGTATAAAATTGTATAAAATTGGACAAACACACACCCATGATGCCATTGTATGATCAAGGTAAGAGTCCAGTGATCATACAGAGGAGACAAACAACAAAAGCAAAGAGGTAGGTATTAACCTTAACATAGAGGTATTAAGTCTAACAAAATAAATTTCAATGTAAACTCAGAAATTGTCTCTATTGTAATGTATTTGGTGAATCAAAAAATACACAATAAGTTAATTTTTAAAAAGTTAAACTGTAAAGCATTTACAGATAAGGTTAAATGCAGTTTCTCTT
>NW_011477356.1:3766-3872 GCF_000754665.1 Bison bison bison | reverse complement strand
GTTTGAGTTTCCTGAGACATACAGCAAATTCTCATTGGCTATCTATTTTACATATGGTAATGTAACTTTTCATGTTACTCTTTCCATATATCTCACCCTCTCCTTC
>NW_011477356.1:1304-1697 GCF_000754665.1 Bison bison bison | reverse complement strand
AGTTGGTGATGGACAGGAAGGCCTGGCGTGCTGTGATTCATGGGGTCGCAAAGAGTCAGACATGACTGAGCGACTGAACTGAACTTAACTGACCTTCTAGATTCCATATATATGCATTAGTGTATGATATTTATCTTTCTCTTTCTGACTTACTTCACTCTGTATAATAGGCTCTAGGTTCATCCACCTCATTAGAACTGACTCAAATGCATTCCTTTTTATGGCTGAGTAATATTGCATTGTATATATGTACCACAGCTTCTTTATCCATTCATCTGTCAATGGACATCTAGGTTGCTTCCATACTATATTGTAAATAGTGCGGCAATGAACAATGGGATACATGTGTCTTTTTCAATTTTGGTTTCCTCAGGGTATATGCCTAGGAGTGGG
>NW_011477356.1:0-1036 GCF_000754665.1 Bison bison bison | reverse complement strand
TCTGTATGTCTTCTTTGGAGAAATGTCTGTTTAGGTCTTTTTCCCATTTTTTGATTGGGTTGTTTGTTTCTCTGGTATTGAGTTGTATGAGTTGCTCGTATATTTTGGAAACTAATCCTTTGTCAGTTGTTTCATTTGCTATTATTTTCTCCCATTCTGAGGGTTGTCTTTTCACCTTGCTTTTAGTTTCCTTTGCTGTGTAAAAGCTTTTAAGTTTAATCAGGTCCCATTTGTTTACTTTTGTTTTTGTTTCCATAACTCTAGGAGGTGGGTCATAGAGGATCTTGATTTGATTTATGTCATCCAGTGTTCTGCCTATGTTTTCCTCTAAGAGTTTTATAGTTTCCAGTCTTACGTTTAGATCTTAAATCCATTTTAAGTTTATATTTGTGTATGTTGTTAGGAAGTGTTCTAATTTCATTCTTTTACATGTAGTGTCCTCTTTTCCCAGCACCACTTAATGAAGAGGCTATCTTTGCCCCATTGTATGTTCTTGCCTCCTTTGTCAAAAATAAGGTACCCCTAGGTGCATGGGTTTATTTCTGGGCTTTCTATCACATTCCATTGGTCTATATTTCTGTTTTTGTGCCAGTACTATACTCTCTTGAAGATTGTAGCTATGTAGTATAATCTGAAGTCAGGAAAGTTGACTCCTCCAACTCCATTCTTCTTTTGAAAGACTGCTTTGGCTGTTTTGGGTCTTTTGTGTTTCCACAAGAATTGTGAAATTTTTGTTCTAGTTTCTGTGAAAAGTACCATTGGTAATTTGATAGGGATCACATTGAATCTGTAGACTGCATTTGGTAGTAGTTATCTTCACAGTATTGATTCTTCCTACCCAGGGACATGGAATATCTCCCCATCTATTTCTGGCATCTTTGATTTCTTTAATCAGTGTCTTATAATTTTCTGTGTATAGTTCTTTCTCCTCTTTAGCAGTTTCTCTTTTTGATAGAATGAATTAATAAGGTAATGTTTTGTTCATTTTTTTTTGTTCATTTAGGCCTTCCTGATAAGCAAAAAAAAATGAACAAAA
>NW_011477355.1:17700-20583 GCF_000754665.1 Bison bison bison | reverse complement strand
TCGGGCTTCTCATTGCAGTGGCTTCTCTTGTTGCGGAGCACAGTCTCTAGGCACATGGGCTCAGTAGTTGTGGGGCATGAGCTTAGTCACCCCGTGGCATGTGGGATCATCCCAGGCCAGGGATGGAACTAGTGTCCCTGCATTGCCAGGTGCATTCTTAATCACTGGACCTACCAAGGAAGCCCTATATTCTCTTATTTTACTAAATCTTCAAAATCCAGATACTTCCAGCCTGTCTAACTTCAGGTGCAAAATTTTCATCAGAAATGCTGGATCTGACTTTACATTTTTACATTAAAAAATTTACAATTAACAGTGTAGATTCTTTTTCCGAACATAGTTTTCCAGTAATTGAATCAAGTACAAGTTTTACAATCTAAATGAGTTAAACTTTCTTCTTCAGTGTCACTACTCATGTTCCAAGTGGTTAGCAGCTGCCTATGGCTCTGATGTTGATCTGTGAAGCTCCAGAGGAGCAAAGCAGATCATAGAGACAGCACCTCAGGAATGATCTGGGTACCAATTCTGGAGATAAGGCTGGAGCCGATCACCAGAACACAAGGGTGGAGTGGAAGTGATGACGCAGATCCCATGCGCTGTGCGGCGCTCTCAGGAATCCTCACCGCCTCTGGTCACCTGGGCCCGGACTTGTAGGTAGAGATCAAGTGACCCCAGCCTTGGAGCTCGGAGGGTGGGAGAGACTGGAAAACAAGGGTCAGCCTTTTGCTGACTGTATTCAAAATGGCGATGCAGAGGCACTAACCATCCCAGCAATTAATTACAACTCACCTATCCCACCCATACCCCGGGGAGCTTGTAATCTGGGAATTTGAGAGGGGAGATTCACTATCAGCTCTTTCCCTTTCCTGTCACCCCTCCTCCCTGTCCAGTGTCAGCAACTCGAGCTCTTTGGCACAGAGGAAACCAGCACAGCCATGAGCTGGGTGATGGGAACATGGAGGCTCCTCCTTCTTCTGTGAAGAAGAAGTATGTTTGGTGTATGTTTAAAATTGGCCATACAAGTGTAAATCGCTTTATGGCATTTTGAGTAATTGAAGGTTTGTGGCAACTCTGCGTCCAGCAAATCTATCAGTGCCGTTTTTTCCAACAGCATTTGCTGACTTCGTGACTCTGTGTCACATTCAGGTAATTCCCTCACTCCTTCAAACTTTCTCAGTGTTATTCTATGTGTTACAGTGATCAGTGATCTTAGATGTGACTGCTGCGACTTGCAGATGATGGGTAGTACTTTTTAGCAACAAATTATTTTTAATTAAAGTATGTATATTTTTTTAGACATAATACCATCACACACTTTAACAGACTACAACATTACTTGACCATAATTTTATATATACTGAGAAACCAAAAAATTCACGTGACTTGCTTTCTTGCGATTTTTGCTTTATTGGGGTGGTCTGGAAGTGAACCCGCAGTGCCTCTGAGGTTGGTCTGTGTGTATCCATTTGAACAATCAAGCTCCTGATGTTCCTGCAGCCCGCCCCTATGCCACACCTTGCCCCACACCACCCTTCATCTTGTCCCCAAAGTCCTGCCGAGCCCTGGCCCTTGGCTTGCCCTTCCTTCTTCCCGGCTTCACTGCCGTAGCCACAGTCAGCAAAGGGTGTTCGAGTTAATTGTTAAATTCAGTTCAACAAGTTCCTCATTAGGGACAAATTACCTGAGTTTGAAATCTGCTAATTTTCCAATCAGAGTGAGTGTTTGCACTTGTGATTTGGAAATAATTACCATATGGTAAAAGCAAAACCTATGTGGGGATTAAAGTAAAGCTGAGGGACGACAGGAGCTTACTTCAGTATCTGCCCTGAAAACTCATGGTATAAGTGCAGATCAGTCAAGGTGCCTCTACAGGGGAGGCTCACCTGTAGCACCATTTGGCAAAGGCTGTTTACTCCCTGTGCTAATATGCCCTTGAAAGGTGACCGTGGTCTTGAGGGGAGAGCCCTGTGGCCTTCATATGCCTGAATTGTGTCTGGAAAGAGAAGAGTCTTTTGCATTTAGCTCTTTCATCTAAATATACATCTCTACCTTTGCTTAGACCTGTCCTTTTTCTAAAACTTCTCTATGAGTTACAAATAAAAACATTTGCTTGGGGGTGGAAGTGGTGACTTTAAATATCCTTTGGGTGATCTTACAATGAATTTATGAGGGAAAACTCATCTGAGAAAATTGTGGGATAAGAATTGCTGTAGAATATGACTATGATCCGAAGTGTAGAAAGCTGGGTCATTCACCTTCAATGATTTGTTCCAGTCCTAATTTACTGTATTACTAAAGCTTTGGAAATGCATGGTCAAGAATCGTCAAGGTGTCAGGTAATTTACAAGCCATTGCAGGAAAACCCCTTCTGAGATATCGCTTTTGAAATTTAGAGCAAGAAAAGCTTGTCACCCCTGAGAAGGTGGTAACCCCTCCTCCATTCAGATAACTCGAATTGTAAACGTTCTCAGGTTTCCCTTTGTACCTTGGCTGCCAGGAAACTCAAAACCCAATTTGAAACTGAAATCACCAAGTTTATGCTTAGTATTTCAACCTTCCTTGCTCCTTTTTGTTTATTGTCTTTTGTTGTAGACTATTTCAAATCTTTTGTCAGAGGAAACTGGGAGCAAATGCCTCCATACCTGCATCAATGTGTTTTAATAAATTGTAGCTTATATTATGTTTATATACACTGCCTCTAATCTTATAATAACCTTGCCTATTAGGTATTACTATCTTCTTACAGGGGCTTCCCTTGTAGCTCAGTTGGTAAAGAATCTGCCTGCAGTGCAGGAGACCCAGGTTCAATCCCTGGGTTGGGAAGATCCCCTGGAAAAGGAAATGGCAATGCACTCCAGTATCCTTTCCTGGAAAATCTCATGG
>NW_011477355.1:13922-14955 GCF_000754665.1 Bison bison bison | reverse complement strand
TGTCTTCTCAGCATTGTGTAAAGTGTTCTGCGAGTACAGCTTAGAAACAAATCCCCTCATGCCCGTCCCCCACCCAGCAAGATTCCTCTTGGGCTCTAATCCGCTCCTGTACAGAACTATGGTAACATCTACTGGAAGTAAGAGTTGGAGACAGAAGGGGATGATTTTAGGAAGTGTTATTTGGAGCGATGCATCTTCTTCATACTCGTTGAGAAAGCAGAGTTATTTTGAAATTATTTTTTGGCATTGTTTGGAGCGTGGAGCATTTGAGGTTGAGATTGTCAAGGCCCTGTGGTTATCGGTAACGAAGTCTCAAGTAAAACCCCAGGAGAGACTGCCTGTGGGAGATGGTGGACACAGACACTGGGAGAGAGAAAGTCAAGGATACCAGGGGCCAAGCTATTGGAAGGACCATCTGTGTGGATACTGAAATCACCGAGAAGTCTTATGTAGTGTTGGAGAGTGACAATGAAAATGTTCTAGAATCTTCCAGGTATGTGAGGGAGTTGACTTCCTGCAGTGGGGGAAGAAGACTGGTTTGGTTTGGTTTTAGGGGTCAAGATGTCCCTTTATGTTGGTTGTGGGAGACTTTCTCAATGTTGTTTCTTGATTATTGAGAGGATGCCTACATGCAAGGCGATTTGGTCAGTACTTGGAGTAGGAGTAAGGTGCATTCTCTGTCTTCAGTAGGATTAAAGCCTACTCAGAGGAAAAAAGTATGTGAGGTGGTAGACATGACTTAAACTTATTGTGGTAATCACTCCGATAACTGTGTGTGTGTATAAACATTATGTTGTACACCTAAAACTGACACAGTGTTATGTGTCAATTATATCTCAATAAAATTGTAAAAAATAAAGTCTACTGAGAGAGAGAAGGGAAACACACAAACGACTATAAATCAAGGATACCGTGGCAAATACCATTAAAGATAAATCTTACTGGTTGGAATTGGGTGACACCTTGGTGGCTCAGATGGTAAAAGTAAAGAATTCGCCTGCAATGCAGGAGAGGCGGGTTTGATCTCTGGGTT
>NW_011477355.1:8433-11094 GCF_000754665.1 Bison bison bison | reverse complement strand
GGCTCATCAGCTGGTAACACTCTTACCGTTTCTTCAACTCTGGTGTGCGCCAGAACCCCAGGGGATGAGGATGGGGCCTGAGAATGTGTACCTCCAAGGAACTACTGCTCTCTTCTGTTGGGCTTCCCAGGTGACACAGTGGGAAAGAACCCGCCTGCCAGTGCAGGAGACATAAGAAACAAGGGTTCAATCTTGGGTTGGGAAGATCCCCTGGAGGAGGGCATGGCAACCCACTCCAGTATTCTTGCCTGGAGAATCCCATGGACAGAGGAGCCTGGTGGGCTATAGTCCGTGGCGTCACAAAGAATCGGACACGACTGAGCGACTAAGCACTAAACACACTGTCTTCTACAGGGAAAGGTCTGAATATGCCAGTGAGAAGGGTTCTCTGCTTCTGAAGAAAGAAAGAGAAACATGAAAGGTTTAAAAAAAAAGGGGGGGTAGAATACTTAGGTAACCCAGGTCATCCAGATAGGTCTGCAGAGTGAGCCCTGAGAATTCGCATTTCTAAAACTTTCTCTGTTCTCTGATGCTGCTGGGCCAGGGACCACCCACACGTTGAGGACCACAATCTGTGTGCCAATCACATGGCCGCCCTCCAGAGCGAGTGTCCTATTTCCCAATTTAAACCCGAGCTATTCTTAGAGGAGCCCCTTCAGAAAGGCAGGTTCTCTGGCAGAACGCCAATTGTCTCCTGGACCCAGTAACTTCTCTTAGTGAAATGGGTAGAAAAAACCAAGAAGGACCCTGTGGGAGAGGGAGGAGGGAGACTGTTGCATCAGCTAATAATCTCTTGCCAGAGACCCATTGGTTCCCAAGATGCCGGATCTCCAAAGCTAAATATATATCCATGGGAGGATTTTAAGCAACAGAGAAAAATAGGAAAATACCAAAGGTGATGATCTGGACACAATGCTATTAAGATTCGTTTTTAAACCTGCTGGCTATTCATTAAAATCCTTTGAGAGAGAAGAACTCATTACTCTCTGACCTGGATGTTCTTAGAAACAGGAAGGCCTTGGTTTTATAAGATCAGCCTCTCTTGAAATGCCATTCACTTCTGAAAAAGACCATGAGTGCTTTCTTTGCTATTCCTGGGGAAGCAGTGCCAGTTTCAAAATCCCTTCCTCTAGTTAAGAATGATATTATCACCTAATAAGTAACTAAAATAATATTTTATTATATGAAGGATGAGCTTGGAGGCCTCAAAACCTGGTTTCTTTCAGTGCCAAAGAGGAAATAGTTATTGGCAGAGAGTGAAGCCTACAGTGAATGGACATATAAAGCCACCTTGATTTGATCACATCTTGAAATTATAGGATTGTTGGGAAAAATAATGTCAAGTCTCCCTGAAAACTGGCAATGTTCTAGTTGCCATACTATTTTTGTTTTAGAAGCAAAGCAGAAATGTAGTAATAAGAAAAAAAAATCTGGGTCTTATTTTTTCCCAGTGATCTCAATGACTTGAGTGTGATGTAACTGATGTAATAAAGGGATAAGACAAGGAAGGGAGGTTTGCTTTATAATCAGTGACATGACCCACAAGTACCATTTCTCCTTGCTCCAGTCCTAGTACTCAGGACCATGTCTCAAACCCAGAATTATACTCAGCTAAATTAGGCGCTCTGTACTGCCTCCCCCATCACAGCCTGTCTATGAAAGATGGGTTCAGTTGCAGAGAAATTAGCAAGACTCTATGAATGACAGTACAGATTTCTCTCTTTAGTCTTTTTAGATTCTCCTAGGCATTATTCCCCTGAACATTGTCTTCAAAAATAAACAACAGCCAGGGGCCCTTTCTGGGTAAGACGAGGTCAAATTGGCTTTTTCTGGTCATGGGTAGAAAATCTGTCCATCAGATTTATGGGAGGAGGCAAGGTCAACGTTACTGGGAATATGTAACTCCAGTTCTAGATTTAGCAAATAAAAACACAGGACACCCAATTAAATTTGGATTTTATGTAAACAATGAATATGTTTCAGTCCAGCTATGTCCCACATGTGGCTATTAAAATTGAAATTAAATAGAATGTAAAATGCAATTCCCCATTGCATTAGCTATTTCATCAAATGCTATGTGTGGCTAGTGGCTACTATAGTGGACAGTGCAGATCAGTGTGGATTAGAGAAAACTTCCATCATCACAGGAAGTTTCTTTGGACAGTGGTGCTTAGAGAAAACCAAGAAGATGTTCTGGAGCCAGGTCCCCAGGCAGATAGTCTCGGCTCGCAGGTTCTTGACATGCCATCTCTTCCTCCTTTACATATAAAAATGCAGGGGATCCCCTAGAGAGCACAGGAAAGGGATACCCCACATCCTACCTATCAGCAGGCTGGTGATTCAGGATCAGAATCAGTTGTTAAATTCTCTGCCTAGCTGCTCCTGAGAGAAACAAATCCTTTATGTTTGTATAGGGCTTTGCAGAAAACAGCATTTCCAAGTCCACACAGGATTTTATTCTTATAGTAACGTGGTAAGCAGGCCCATGAGAGAAATGAGAAGATGAAAGGGAAACCGGTGCCAGAAGGAATTGCCTCTGACCCTGTGGACTGCTTACTCTACTAGGGCTGCCATTTATTTATTCATCCATTCATTTATTTATTTATGGCTAAGTACAATATTATGATGGTTTTTGCCATACATCAACAGGAATTGGCCAGA
>NW_011477355.1:4074-4909 GCF_000754665.1 Bison bison bison | reverse complement strand
CCACTCCAGTATTCTTGCCTGGAGAATCCCATGGACAGAGGAGCCTGGTGGGCTACAGTCTATAGGGTCACAAAAGAGTCGGGCACGACTGAGCACAGCACAGCCTTTAGAACTGGGGATAAAACGAAGAAATAACAAGGTAGAAAAGGAAAACTGAGTCTGAGAGCTTCTGGGTCATGAGTCTCCTAGAGAGCTGTGGGTGTCCTTGGGAACCGCTCTCTGGTTCCTGGGGCCCTGGACAAATCCCTTTTAATAGGCCAGTTTGCACCTGTGTGTGTGTGTGTAATCTAGAGGTTCTGGGGTGTGTGTGTGTCTGTAAAATCTAGAGGTCTTCAGGATCTCCAGATAATAGCTTGGAAAACAGCTTGAGGAGGACTTTTGTACTAACTCCTCCGTAATGTGCAGGAGGTCACTTCAGTAGGCCTGAACAGCGTAAGCAAGTTCTTTGAGGTGCAGATGGAGCTGGCTGGCATATTGGCAGGAACTGACTACTCAAGTGTTCAGGAGTTGAAATGATTTTAAGAAAGGAGTTGACAAAATCACTGCCTAAAGAATAGAAGAATCTGAACAGTGGAAGAATGTCAGCTATGTTAGTTATAAAAAAATGCATTGAAAATGTGAAAAATTTCTGGATCCCTCTGTAGCCCTGGAGATGGATGCAGACAAAGCTCATGACTCCCGTGAGTTTGATCCTTGGGCCAGGAAGATCCCACATGCCACGGGGCAACTAAGCCTGTGTGCCACAACTACTGAAGCCCATGTGCTCTTGAGCCCGTACTCTGCAATAAGAGAAGTCATCGCAATGAGAAGCCCGTGCACTGCATCTAGAGAGTAT
>NW_011477355.1:0-399 GCF_000754665.1 Bison bison bison | reverse complement strand
TCTTAGCCCCTGGATTACCAGGGAAAATCTTGCCTTGTACATTTTCTGTTCACTCCATGGCTGGATCTTGGAGCCACATGGCGGGTTCTCTAAATATCCACCCCTTCGCCCATTGCATCAGGGTGGGCCCAAGAGGAAAGCTGGGAGACGCAGCCAGCATTCGTAGCATTCCTTTTTGAACTGCCTTGTCTATTGCTTCCTGGTTTCATCTCTGGCCTTGATCCTGTGCCACTGTCTCTCTTGTTTACCTTTCTTGCCTTTCAGTGCTGATGAAGGCATAGGGAGAACCCTGTTGTTTAATCACTCAGTCATGTCCGACTCTGCAACCCTGTGGACTGCAGCCCACCAGGCTCCTCTGTCCATGGGATTTCCCAGGCAAGAACACTGGAGTGGGTTGCC
>NW_011477354.1:4730-6434 GCF_000754665.1 Bison bison bison | reverse complement strand
AATTCTTGCTGTTTTGTTACATTTATTTCTAAGTATTTTCTTCTTTTTATGCTACTGTGAATGAGATTGTTTTCTTAATTTAATTTTTGAATTGTTCATTGCTTACAAATATGAGTTTTTGTACATCGACAGTATATCCTATGACCTTACTTAAGGGATTTGTTAATTCTACCAGTAACTTTTGTGTATATCATAGCATTTTCTATATACTGAACTGTGCTATCTGCTAATTAGGATTGGTTTACTCCTGCCTTTTCAATCTGGATGCCTCTTACCTCTTATCCTTGCCTTATTGCACTAAAACTTCAAGTACATGTCCAATAGGAAGGGGTAAGAGAAGAAAGACTTGCCTTGCTCCCAGTCTTTAGGGGAAAGCATTTAGACTTGCACCATTAAGTATGATGTTAGCTGTAGGGTATTTGTACAGCTTCTTTATCTGGCTGAGGATGTTTCCTTCTATTTCCAACTTGTTGAGAATTTTTTTACTATGAATGGATTATGGATTTTTATCAAATTGCTTCCTCTGCATCTATTGAGATAATCTTGAGGTTAGAAATTTTTCTTTTTCCTTTTGAGTAAAAATAGAAGGTGTGTACTGCTTTCACTACAACATTTGTAAGAAGAATGTATACTATTAAATTTGCAAATATGGTTCTCTGCATGAGAAATGGAGGAAATTATAAAAAATCATTAATTTATTCATGTCAGTGTCCTTACTGAAAAGCTATTTGACAGAAAAGTGAATATATGCCACTCAGCAAATCTCTTAAAAAACATATATAATCCAGGCATCCAAATTAATTCCACAGATTAATTTTTGTCTTATCAAAAAGTTCTACAGGAGTGGGGTAGGGGAGGCTGCCTTGGCTGTTTAGTTAAGGAAGTACAAGTTTTCACATTCAAACTGATGGAGCAAATTGACGTTAAGATTCCAGTTATTTTGTATAGAAACCACTGAGTTCAGTGTAGTACAGCAAACTTTAAAAATTATAGAACTATTAGGTAGAAGCAAAATTGCAATTGCAGAAGACATTCATACACTTTTATGCATTATACTTTAAATTTTTGCAGCTTTCTTTGGAAGACAAGCCTCACAATGTATCTGAATTATTAAGCATCTGTCCTATGAGTGACACAATTTCAAGAGGAACTGTTTAGGCTGAACAAGCCCAAGAATACTGGAATGGGTAGCCTATCCCTTCTCCAGTGGATCTTCCCCACCCAGGAATCGAACCGGGGTCTCCGGCATTGCAGGCGGATTCTTAACCAGCTGAGCTACCAGGGAAGTAAACATGAATTACGCCCCCCTAAAAAGATATGCAGTTCCTGGAATTTGAAGATGTATATGATTTCCAAGATTAAAGTGGGATTTCTGACCATATGGCCATACTCTTGCTCCATATGCCTTTGAAAAATGCATTATGTTTCATAAAAGTATAACAGCAAAGATGAGAACTACCAGTCATGTAATCATTCAACAAAAATTTACTGATCATCTACTATGAACCAAGCACTGTGATAACAACCAAAAATACAATAGTAGGCAAAACAGAAACAACCCTTAAGAAACTTGCATATTAATAAGGGAGACATATACTTAATAATTAAACAAATAATTATAATTACAATGCTGTTGCTGCTGCTGCTGCTAAGTCGCTTCAGTCGTGTCCGACTCTGTGCGACCCCAGAGACGGCAGCCCCCCC
>NW_011477354.1:639-1905 GCF_000754665.1 Bison bison bison | reverse complement strand
GCGAAGAGTTGATCATTGGAAAGACTCTGATGCTGGGAGGGATTGGGGGCGAGGAGGAGAAGGGGACGAAGGGATGAGATGGCTGGATGGCATCACTGACTCGATGGACGTGAGTCTGAGTGAACTCCGGGAGTTGGTAATGGACAGGGAGGCCTGGCGTGCTGGGATTCATGGGGTCGCAAAGAGTCGGACATGACTGAGCGACTGATCTGCTCTGATGCAGATCAGCAGGGATTTCTGCCACAGTCACTCAGTTATCTAGGGTAACATCTGAAAATTGGACCACCTATATAGTATGCACCTGCCTTAGTCGTTGTGGCACAGAAAGAAAGCATGAAACTCATTTATTCATTTATACAGTTTTGGGGCCATTGGCCAGACTACTCACATGGTCCCATACTGCAAAGGAACCAGAAAATGAAGCTTTCCATGGGACAAGGAGAATCTGTTCAAAGAGTAAATATGGAGATCAAGTGATTTTCAATGATGATGGTGCCCAGGGTGACTGTGGAATTTGGGGGCTGGAGGATGGTGGGTGAGACAGTCATTGAATATGAAGAGGTCAAAGAACTGAACAGCCATCTCTATGGGCTTCCCTCGTGGCTCAGATGGTAAAGAATCTGCCTGCAGTGTCAGAGATCGGGAATCCCTGGGTCAGGAAGATTCCCTGGAGGAGGAAATGGCAACCCATTCCAGTAATCTTGCCTGGAGAATTCCATGGACAAAGGAGGCTGGTGGGGAGTGACTAACATTTTCACTTTCCATGGGACTTTTAACTTACCCCCAGAATAATGGGGATGAAAATTGTGACATGGGAGCTAAAATCTTCAATAAATGAGGAGGAGAGTACAATGGAAGTTAATTGATGATCCCAAGGAAAAAAGGGAGAAGATGATACACCCTCAAAAGAGATGGGAAGGGAGCAATGGTCTAAAAGTGGCAAATGAACCTAAGAGTACTTTAATTAAGCCTTCCTAAAGAAGTGTAGATCCTATTCAATCTGTAAAATGTCAAGTTTCACATCAACTTTATCAAAAATAGATCAATGACCAGACTTGATCTAGCAATGTGAGAGTTTGTACGAGTAAAGTTGATTAAACTACTTTTGCTATGCTTTGGTATTCATCTCAAAATCTACATTTTTAATATAGCTAAGAATCTATACTTTAATGTTGTTATTTAATTTATTTAATTCTAAAAATGTGTGCAGCTGTACCCATTTAAACTGTGACCACAGGCCACTGCATTCCTTGTGTGGACTCACAG
>NW_011477354.1:0-539 GCF_000754665.1 Bison bison bison | reverse complement strand
GCTCCCAATGACCTCTTTGTATTCACTTCTTCCCTTCCTGGTCAGGGAAGACCTTATATGCTGCATGTTATGTCCAAAAATAAATAAATGAAAAAAATAGAGCAGAGACATTCAAACATCAGGGAATATATGTGTGTGTGTGTGTGTGTGTGTGTGTGTGTGTGTGTATAATATCAGATTGCAAAGAATGCCCTTAATCTTTTTAGAATCTATAAGTACTTCTCAAAACATTTACTCTTGAAGTATGTGCTAGTAATGCATTACTTGCTTCTAAACTTACAATTAAATTAAATATATGGCCCTGATTTGTGAAGACTCTTAGCGCTATTTATCTAGAACCCTCAGACAATTCTTGTGAAACTCCTTGTATTGTTTCTGTTGCCACGTATGAAGATGGAGTTAGATGAGGTGTGAAAATACTCCATAGGTAAGCTTTGTGGCTCAGCAGTAGAGAATCTGTCTGCCAACACAGGAGACGCAGGTGACCCAGGTTCAGTCCCTGGGTCAGGAAGGTCTCCTGGAGGAGGAAATGGCAACCC
>NW_011477353.1:9799-11204 GCF_000754665.1 Bison bison bison | reverse complement strand
TTTGAGCAAACTCCAGGAGTTGGTGATGGACAGGGAAGCCTGGTGTGCTGCAGTCCATGGGGTCGCAAAGAGTCAGACACAGCAGAGCGACTGAACTGAACTAAACTGGTAAAAGGTCTTCAAAGTGCTGAGTATGTGAGGGAGAAAAAGACAAAAATGTGTGGCTAAAACCATCTCTCCCATATTCTTGTATGAGCTTCTCTAAAGCCTGCAAAAGCAGCTCTGGGCATGTAGGAAGGACTGGATCCATTTTTCCCATGTCTGCTTAGAAATTCATGGATTTTTCCCTCCTTTTCTTTTTCCTTCTATTAGCATGTGGCGTGCCTTGGTTAACTTTCAAATATTAACCCAACCTTGCATTTCTGGGATAAACCACTTTTGGCCATGGTCTGTCATCCTTTTAAAGGATACACTTTTGAATTCGATTTGCTGCTATTTTGTTAAGGATTTCTGTATCTGATTCTGTATATTGGTCTGTAATTCTGCTGTGTTGTTTTTTTTTTTTGGTAACATCTTTGTCTGACTTTGTATTCACAGTGATTCAAGCCTCATGGAACAAGTGAGGAATTGTCCCGTCTGCATTATCATCAAAAGAGTTTGTGAAGGTCATTTTTCTTCCCTGTGGTAGACTTCGTGAGACAGTGTGGGCCTGGAGGTTGCTTTATGGCCAGGCTATTAATTATAACGCCAATGTCTTTATGATGTCTGTTATTCACGTATGAGTATTCATGTTTTCTACTTTTCCTTCTGTTAGCTTTGGTAACTTACATCTTTCAAGGATGTATTTCACCTTAGTGATTGAGTTCATTAGTAAAAATGCTGATACTCTTCCCTTGCAGTCCTTTTTTAAAAAGAAATTATTGGCTTATAGTTAATTTACAATATTGCGTTAGTTTCTGCTGTACAGCAAAGTGAATCAGTTATATATATATCAACTCTTTTTGGGTTCTTTTCCCATACAGCTCATTACAGAGTACGGACTAGAGTTCCCTGTGCTATAGAGCAGGTCCTTACTCAGTTCAGTTCAGTCGCTCAGTCATGTCCAATTCTTTGCAACCCCATGGACTGCAGCATGCCAGCCTTCCTTGTCCATCACCAACTCCCAAAGCTTGCTCAAACTCATGTCCATCATGTCGGTGATGCCATCCAGCCATGTCATCCTCTGTTGTCCCCTTCTCCTCCTGTCCTCAATCCCTCCCAGCGTCAGAGTCTCTTCCAATGAGTCAACTCTTCGCATGAGGTGGCCAAAGTATTGGAGTTTCAGCTTCAGCATCAGTCCTTCCAGTGAACACCCAGGACTGATCTCTTTTAGAATGGACTGGTTGGATCTCCCTGCAGTCCAAGGGACTCCCAAGAGTCTTCTCCAGCACCACAGTCCAAAAGCATCAATTCTTCTGCGCTCAGC
>NW_011477353.1:3748-6036 GCF_000754665.1 Bison bison bison | reverse complement strand
CGGGGGTTGCGAGGCTTTTTTTTCCTTCCAGCTTTCGGGCCGAAGCAGAGTTCTCGCAGGCGGTGGGCGTGGGACCTGAGTCCTTCTGCATTTTGAGGATGGAGAGAAAAGACCGGAGTTTTCTGAGCCGGTGTTTGGAGCGAGATGTTTGCAAAGCCCTCGGCGACCCGTGCGTAACGCTGGAGAAGCCAGCCCGGGTGAGGGCGCGCCGGCAGGAAGGAGGTAGGGGCTTGCGTGGCCCGCGCCGAGGCCCTGGGCCGCAATTCAGAGCGAAACCCGAAATCCAGCGCCCCGCCCGGAGGTGGCTTCTTGCAACATTAATTACCGCAGAAACGCCTGCCGGGCCGCCTAATGCATTCATCGCGACGGAGAGCCGCTCATTGTTTGTTTAGCGGTGGTCTCCTGGAAGGAAAAAAAAAAGGCCCTCTTTAGACGCCCTCCCTAGTACACTGCTTTGCTCCCCGAAAAAATAATGTTTTTCTTCAATAAAACGCAGAGGACCGGGCCTGTGATTAAATCTGAAAGGAAAGAGTTTTAATGTCCACCATATGTTTGCAAAGTATATGGCGAGGAAAAGAGAGAATTCCACTGAAAAGCAAACAGCATTTCCTCCTACAAAATATGTTGTTAAAATTGCCTTTTTGTTTTTTTTTTGCATAGAGGGTTATTTTAAAACATGTCCTGGCCCCAAGGTGGGATTTATAGCAAACATGAGATGGAAAAAAATATATGTATGTATATATACATTTTTTGTGGGGGTGTGTCTTTGGCAGCTCAGAGGCAGCCCACGCTCCAAATAGGAGCCGGAAACCCACCTTGCTCTCTCTTGCCCTTTATTAATATTATAGATGTCGAATTTGTCGACAGGATCAATCTTATCCATTCAGGAGCTGGATTAACAGAGCCCCGTTGTAATGAAAATCTATTAGCCTCCTGTTTGAAACACGGATGTTTGCGTCAATCAATAAACAGCCTACTGGAGAATACAAAAGCAGGTTTCTAAATTTGAAAGGGGTGGGGGGAGGAAGGAGAGCCAGCTAAGAAAAGTGTGAAGACCTCTGTAAAATCAAGCCTCTCTGATCGATACTTATAAATAGTTAATGTGTGGGGAGGGGTCGATTGTTGTTAAAAAAAGGAAAAAAGAAAAAAAAGATCTTGTGTGAAAACCATCAACACCTCCACTCTGTTATTATTTTTGATAGAAATTGTCTTTTGAATTAAGGGCTGAGAAAGTGGGCCAAACTGAAGGGGCATTCCTTGAAAATTCCTGTGTTTCGTGGGCAGCGAAGATGACCCCTGGGGTGGCCGGTGGGTCTGTAAGTTGCTGGGCTTTGGGGAGATCAAACTGAGTGGGTGACTCCCACCGGCCCTCCCGGGGGGCATGGAGGCCACCCACTCCCAAGACGGCGGCTTCTTCTTCTCCGCTCTTAAGAAGCTCATGGCATGAAATTTCAAGTCAATCGGTTTGGGTCACAGGAGCTTCGTGTCCCTGGGCTGAACGTGAACACTCGGAGCCCTGCCCTGGAAGCCTCAGATAAACCAAATATGAAACATCTGAATATTCATCACCTTCCCCCGCCCCGTTGGCCTCCCAAATACAGGGAAGCCGGCAGCTGTAGTTCATTAAGATCCACCTAATTCACATCGGGAAAGTCAGATTATTTCCCAAAATCGACCGTGGCCAGTGTCCAGCTCCTGCCGTCTGCAGTCTGTCCCTGGGTCCCTCGGACCACAGTGCTTGTGGGGGTGTTGGGGGTGGTCAGCTGTGTCCACGGGCTCTTTCCCCAGATATCCCGGGGGCTCAGGGCTGGGTGGAGGAGCCTGGAAGTTCACGTTGAAGTTCAGATGAAGGTGCAGAAGCGCAGCTAAGAAGTCTGGGGGTCGTTTCTTTTCTTCGGGTGATTCGAGAACAGAGAGGGGGCAGAAACCCCCCCCCGTTCCCCCCCCCCCCCGACCCATCGCCCGCCTGCACCTTGCCCGCCCTGCTCCAAGGGTTTCAGGACGGGAGGCCGATTCTAGCCGTTTCTGCCCCTGGGGACCAGGGTGTCTGAGCTTTCTAGCTCAGCCTGGGTTCGGAGAGGACGCCTGGGCAGGCTGGCTAACTGTGGTAACTGGGGGTGAGTGATGAGGTACAGCGTTCCAGCTCTGCACCATGCCAGTGTGGTCCCGGCCTGCGTTGGCGGAGTAGGGGGGCGTCCTTAAGAATTCAGGAAATCTGACCTGGAAGGACAGGGCCCACATATAACCGTTCAGGTTGGGAGCAAGGAGGGTCCCTCCCAGCCAGCACC
>NW_011477353.1:0-585 GCF_000754665.1 Bison bison bison | reverse complement strand
GAGACTCGGACGCCCACGTTCGCCCTTCCTCGCTGTTTCGGGGTTCTCCAACTGTTCCCCCATCAGGCCGCGCGCGCGCGCGCACACCCTCTCCGGGGGGAGATCCGGCGGGTCCAGCCACGCCGTGCCCAACCGCATCGCCAAGTTGGGAGTCAATTCTCCCCCGTGGGATGGCGCAGCAGCGCCGCCGCCCCGGTGTCCCCTCGGTGGCGTCTCGGCGCGGCCACGCCCGGACGCCGCATCCCGCGGGGAACAGATTCTAGGCGCGAGGCTGCGGCGCTCCTCCCGGTACCGGGCCGCCGAGGACGTCTTCACCATCCCCAAACTCCTCCTCGAGTTTCCTTTCCGCCGGCCATTGCGAGAACACGGATACCTGTTCGCGGCGCTGACTCTTTGCGCCCCTGCGCGCGCGCGCTCTCTCTCCATATCCGTCTCTCTCTCTCCCTTCAAAAACGTGATCTTTACCGCTTCACACCAAGGTGCCACAGACGCCAAACAGTGATGAAATCAAAAGAAAACCAATTGCCGGACTGGAGGTGGGGGAGAGATAGCGCCTCCGCGTGCGCCCGCCGCCGAGCCGCGAGG
>NW_011477352.1:9301-10382 GCF_000754665.1 Bison bison bison | reverse complement strand
CTCATTATTACTTTTGGGTGGAAAAAAAAAAAAAAAAAACCTTTCCTTGCATACTGAAGACTATACTTCTGCTCAGAAAAAATTTTTCAATCCATTCATTGTTATGAATAATCAAGGAGCTGGCCACAAACAGAGCATTTACGAAAGAGTTAATAATTGTGTCTGAAAAGATGATCGCTTACCCTAATGGGGACTAGAAATCTCTACCACCTGTCAAAACAGCTAAAGTGAAACATGGAACTGAGACGAAAGATTCTTCTGAGGACAGGTAGCCCACAGCAGGGCTCTTGGGTTAGGAGTCAGTGCTGAGCGTCACAAGGGAAGGGATATGAGCAGGGCTGTGGAAACACTGTCTTGTTCCAGCTTAGTGTATGCAGCAGGTTGATGCCTGCAGGCTTTATGAAAGAGCGCTCCAGGACATGGTGGTTCTTGCAATGGAGTCCAGCATGCTGTGGCTTACAGTGAGTTCTTGGGGGTCTTGAAATTCTCCCTACCAGTATGCTTTCTTCAATAAGGAAGAAGGCAGTAGCAGAGCTGATACTCAAGAAGTTTCAAATACTCTGGGTTCTCCAAGGGAGGATGCCCCCCTCATCCATTACAAGTGAAGGAGGAGGCATGACTTGCTCATTTGGAAGTTCTCTCAGTTCTTTCCTACCTTCAGTTCAGTTCAGTTGCTCAGTTGTGTGTGACTCTTTGCGACCCCATGAATCACAGCACACCAGGCCTCCCTGTCCATCACAAACTCCCGGAGTTCACTAAGACTCACGTCCATCGAGTCAGTGATGTTATCCAGCCATCTCATCCTCTGTCATCCCCTTCTCCTCCTGCCCCCAATCCCTCCCAGAATCAGAGTCTTTTCCAATGAGTCAACTCTTCGCATGAGGTGGCCAAAGTATCGGAGTTCCAGCTTTAGCATCATTCCTTCCAAAGAACACCCAGAACTGATCTCCTTTAGAATGGACTGGTTGGATGTCCTTGCAGTCCAAGGAACTCTCAAGAGTCTTCTCCAACACCACAATTCAAAAGTATCAATTCTTCGGTGCTCAGCTTTCTTCACAGTCCAACTCTCACATCCATACAT
>NW_011477352.1:3543-6674 GCF_000754665.1 Bison bison bison | reverse complement strand
GGGCTGCCGTCTATGGGGTAGCACAGAGTCAGACACAACTGACACGACTTAGCAGCAGCAGCAGCGGCAGCAGCAGCTAATTAAAGGCAGAACAAGAATTCCAATGTAGGCCTTTTCATTCTCAGACCAGTGTTTTCTCCACTTATACCACAGCTTCCTTTTGTCAAAAGTCAGAGCAAATTCCCTTCGCAATGGACGCTGGCATCATTCTCTCCCATAACTCCCATTGCTAATACCTCAGACCATGCTCCACACTCACCATCATCAGACTCTCCCTCTAAAATGCCACTTTTATAATGTCCCTTCCCTGCTCAAGAAGCCACCAGGCCCCACCTGTCTCTTCATGCCCCTGGGGACCTCTCTAATCAGGCCCTGCTTAACCCAAATCAAGGTGACTTATGCCAGGACAGGCAGAGTCTTGGTGCTCACTTAGCCTCATCATTTATTCACTACATTTCCCCCTCCTGGAAAGTTTTCCACACTCATTAGTCAAATCTTTTGAAAAAAAAGAATCAATACCAGTCTCAGTTCTTTAAGATGTATGGGTGCTAAGTCACTCAGTCACTCACTTCTTTGTGACCACATGGGCAGTAGTCCACCAGGCTCCTCTGCCCATGGGCTTCTCCAGGCAAGAATACTGGAGTGGGTTGCCACGTCCTTCTCCAGGGGATCTTCCCAACCCAGGTATCAAACCTGTGTCTCTTACATCTCCTGCACCAGCAGGCAAGTTCTTTACTACTAGCATCATCTGGGAAGCCCATTCTTTAAGATGAGGAACACACAAACGGGCTTCTTCAAATTCCTCCCACTTTCTCATCTTGACCCAAGATGATGCAAACCTTAAGGAGAGTCTTCCTTTTGTGACAGAATAACCAGGGAATCCATGAGAGGGGTAGGTGCTCAACTGCAGAGACATGTTATTCAGAAGCAGGGAGCAGCTGATCCTGTCGAGCATGTACTCATTTTTCTGACTCATATCAATGTTCTCTCAAGGACAGTGATGTCAGCCACAGATATGGGAATGTCCAGAAAGAGAAAAAGCAAGTAACGTGGTTGATGGATAGAGCATCCTCCCATCATCTGAATCTAGCACCTTTTTGTGGGTGCAGAGAGAAGGTTCTGGGAAGAAAACCCAAAGATGTTGAAAGAGAAGCAGTGCTGGGGTCATCATTTTTGACATCACTGGAGCAAGCAGGACGTGCTCCATGCGTTAACATCCAGAATGTCACACTGCTGTTACCCTCGAGGGTTATTCTCCTTTTTAATACTTCTATTTTATGATATTTCATTTCTCTAATTTTCAGGCTGGCTCAGGTGCAATAAATGAGATTCTAGGTCAGGGATAATTTTTACACATGATTAACAAGCTAAAAGAACAGTGCCTTTCCAAAAAAATGAATTGTTCACCTGAGGTAATTAGCCAGTGGTTCCTAGCTTCTAAATATCCTCATTATAACCCATCTCTTCCTGCCAAAATAGGACTCACTGTGGAATTTGGACCTTCACGTGGGCACTATGCCCATTTGTGGGTTTTGGAATGAGCAGAGGTGCTGCTGCCTTTCATCTGCCATGAATGAGACTCAGTCGTCAGACTGAGGCTTTCATCAGCCAGCCCTGCTGGAAACCTTTCTGTGTGAGCGGGAGCCTGCCAGACATTCATATCAAAAATCCACAGGCTTTATTTAACTCTCCCTGGAAGGAGGTATAAAGGTTACAAAATAATGAGGAAGAGCTCTGTTGAGCAGGAACCCAAGAGTCACAACCTCTTTGTTAAAACTGACAAAAGAGGTGGGAGATAAACTCTATGAGGGACAGAATCTGGGCTATTTAACCTGCCATAGGGGACGCTGGAAGGGAACAAAATCACAGGATTCATACATATGAAGGGATATTATAATAGGGGATACTGAGCAGCTGTTCCCGATTCCTCTGAGCACAGGTAAGAAATAGGCTTTAATAGCAGCAAAAGGCTTTGCAAGTATTTCAGTTGGAAAGAATATATATGAAGACAGAAAATCTGAGTTCTAAATCTTTTCTGCCTTAGCTGGTTAACTAGCCTCGGTACTTCTGCTTTATGGGAAATTGGAACAGGATAGCCACCTCCCCACCTAATAATAATCGATGGCGCTAGTAGTAAAGAATCCACCTGCCAATGCAGGAGACATAAGAGACGTGGGTTTGATCCTTGGATTGGGAAGATCCCCTGGAGGAGGGTATGGCAACCCACTCCAGTATTCTTGTCTGGAGAATCCCATGGACAGAGGAGCCTGGTGCATTAGAGTCCATAGGGTCACAAAGAGTTGGATACAACTGAAATAATTTAGCATGCACACAAAAAAGCAATGAGGGGCATTTAAATGCACAAAATTACATGTTAAAAGTGAAGCATGTACCTGTGGCTGATTCATGTTGATATATGGTAAAAACCATCACAATGTAGTAGTTATCCTCCAACTGGGCTTCCCTCGTGGCTCAGCTGGTAAGGAATCTGCCTGCAGTGTGGAAGACCTGGGTTTGATCCCTGGGTTGGGAAGATCCCCTGGAGAAGGGAAAGGTTACCCAATCCAGTATTCTGGCCTGGAAAATTCCATGGGCTGTTTAGTCCATGGGGTTGCAAAGAATCAGACACAACTGAGTAACTTTCGTTTCACTTCATTTATCCTTCAATTAGAATAAGTAAATTAATTTTTAAAAGTAAAGTGTGTTAGCAAAATCTAAGGAATTACTTCAGCTTCGACAAAAAATAGATGAGGGGTTTGATGTTCTTTTCACCAGTCCTGCACTAATTTACCTGGTGACCTTATCAGGTAGAATCTAGTCAGCCCCGTAAATATGTCTATTTCTCAAGAACAAAAGAGATGGAGTATTTATGTGTGTGAGTGTATACACAGTGAGCTTGTAGACACAAAGGGTCTTGCTAGTGCCAATTTTTTTCTTTTTAATTTATTTTTTTATTGAAGGATAATTGCTTTACAGAATTTTGCGGTTTTCTGTCAAACCTCAACATGAGTCGGCCATAGGTATACATATATCTCCTCCCTTTTGAACCTCCCTCCCATCTTCCTCCCCATCCCACCCCTCTAGGTTGATACAGAGCCCCTGTTTGAGTTTTCTGAGCCATACAGCAAATT
>NW_011477352.1:0-1032 GCF_000754665.1 Bison bison bison | reverse complement strand
CCACTGTTTCCCCATCTATTTCCCATGACATGATGGGACCAGATGCCATGATCTTAGTTTTCTGAATGTCGAATTTTAAGCCAACTTTTTCACTCCTCTTTCACTTTCATCAAGAGGCTCTTTAGTTCTTCTTCGCTTTCTGCCATAAGGGTGGTGTCATCTGCATATCTGAGGTTATTGATATCTCTCCTGGCAATCCTGATTTCAGTTTGTACTTCATCCAGTCCAGCATTTCTCATGGTGTACTCTGCATATAAGTTAAATAAGCAGGGTGACAATATACAGCCTTGATGTACTCCTTTCCTGTTTTGGAACCAGTCTGTTGTTCCATGTCCAATTCTAACTGTTGCTTCTTGACGTGCATACAGATTTCTCAGGAGGCAGGTCAGGTGGTCTGGTATTCCCATTTCTTTAAGAATTTTCCACAGTTTGTTGTATTCTGCACAGCCAAAGACTTTGGCATAGTCAATAAAGCAGAAGCAGATGTTTTCCTGGAACTCTTTTGCTTTTTTGATGATCCAGTGGATGTTGGGAATTTGATCTGTGGTTCCTCTGCCTTTTCTAAATCCAGGTTGAACACCTGGAAGTTAATGGTTCACTTACTATTGAAGCCTGGCTTGGAGAATTGTGAGTGTTTTTTTGCTAGCATGTGAGATGAGTACAACTGTGCAGTAGTTTGAGCATTCTTTGGCATTGCCTTTCTTTGGGATTGGAATGAAAACTGACCTTTTCCAGTCCTGTGGCCACTGCTGAGTTTTCCAAATTTGCTGGCATATTGAGGGCAGCGCTTTCACAGCATCATCTTCTAGGATTTGAAATAGCTCAACTGGAATTCCATCACCTCCACTAGCTTTGTTCATAGTGATGCTACCTAAGGCCCACTTGACTTCCCATTCCAGGATGTCTGGCTCCAGTGAGTGATCACACCGTCATGATTATCTGGGTCGTGAAGATCTTTTTTGTGTAGTTCTTCTGTGTATTCTTGCCACCTCTTCTTAATATCTTCTGCTTCTGTTAGGTCCATACCCTTCT
>NW_011477351.1:22834-23521 GCF_000754665.1 Bison bison bison | reverse complement strand
TCGGGTAGTCCTCAGAGGCGCAGACTCAGTTGGGCCTGCGTTTTGTGCTCTTCCCAGGTCCGAGCAGCTCAGGTGATGAGGTGTTTGGCGAGCGCCAATGCTGCGACTTATCGCCTCCCCGCCACTCGGTTATCTGGGTGTAAAACCGGCGCACCTTCTCAGGCAGATGTTGACCGTCCAGACCCCCAAGAAGTTTTAGTTAGCAAAGAAGCCTGCTTACAGTTTTATAGATAATGTCTCTCTGGGGCTGCGATTGCCCCCTTCTGGCTCTGGCTGCCTGTCACCGGAGGGGGAAGGTCTGCAGCCGGCTATCTCTGTTCAGTCCTTTGTTCTGTGCGCGGGCCTGGTGGTCTTAGGTTAGGGCTGGCTTTTCGCGTGGTAGATATCCCACAGTCTGGTTTGCTAGCCCAAATTATTTCGCTCAGATAGCGCTCAGGGTATTCAGCCCAGATTCTTACTCTCAGTGATGCAGCCCACGCCGTGCCTCCCTGCCCAGCCCCCGCTTGCTAATGGCGGATGCAGGCGTCTGCGCTGCTTCTCCGCTGGGGGAGTTACCGTAGGGCTCGCAATCTGCGAGTTTTAATTGTTTATTTATTTTTTCTCCCTGTTATGTTGCCCTCTGTGCTTCCAAAGCTCGGCACAGATTTGGCAGTGAGAAGGTTTTCCTGGTGTTTTGGAAACTTTCTC
>NW_011477351.1:19391-19996 GCF_000754665.1 Bison bison bison | reverse complement strand
GGTGAATGGGCTTGTTTCCTTAATTTCTCTTTCTGTTTTCATTGTTAGTGTACAGGAATGCAAGGGATTTCTGTGTGTTGATTTTATATCCTGCAACTTTACTATATTCATTAATTAGCTCTAGTAATTTTCTGGTGGAGTCTTTAGGGTTTTCTATGTAGAGGATCATGTCATCTGCAAACAGTGAGAGTTTGACTTCTTATTTTCCTATCTGGATTCCTTTGATTTCTTTTTCTGCTCTAATTGCTGTGGCCAAAACTTCCAAAACTATGTTGGATAGTAGTGCTGAGAGTGGGCACCCTTGTCTTGTTCTTGACATTAGAAGATATGTTATCAGTGTTTCACCACTGAGGATAATGTTTGCTGTGGGTTTGTCACATATAGCTTTTATTATGTTGAGGTATGTTACTTCTATGCCTGCTTTTTGGAGGGTTTTTATCATAAATGGATGTTGAATTTTGTCAAAGGCTTTCTCTGCATCTATTGAAATAATCATATGGTTTTTATTTTCCAATTTGTTAATGTTGTGTGTTACATTGAATGATTTGTGGATATTGAAGAATCCTTGCATCCCTGGGATAAAGCCCACTTGGTCATGATGTATG
>NW_011477351.1:18659-19291 GCF_000754665.1 Bison bison bison | reverse complement strand
GATTCATGGACCTAACATTCCAGGTTCCTATCCAGTATTGCTCTTTATAGAATAGGACCTTGCTTCTATCACCATTCACATCCACAACTGGGTATTGTTTTTGCTTTGGCTCTATCCCTTCATTCTTTCTGGAGTTATTTCTCCACTGATCTCCAGTAGCATATTGGGCACCTACTGACCTGGGGAGTTCCTCTTCCAGTATCCTGTCATTTTGCCTTTTCATACCGTTCATGGGGTTCTCAGGGCAAGAATACTGAAGTGGTTTGCCATTCCCTTCTCCAGTGGACCACATTCTGTCAGACCTCTCCACCCTGACCTGCCTGTCTTGGGTGGCCCCACAGGACATGGCTTAGTTTTACTGAGTTAGACAAGGCTCTGGTCCGTGTGATTAGACTGACTAGTTTTCTGTGATTATGGTTTGTGCATTTGCCCTCTGATGCCTCTCGCAACACCTACCATCTTACTTGGGTTTCTCTTACCTTGGACGTGGGATATCTCTTCATGGCTGCACCAGCAAAGTGCAGCTGCTGCTCCTTACCTTGGATAAGGGGTATCTCCTCACAGCCGTCCCTCCTGACCTTGAACGTGGAGTAGCTCCTCTCCGCCCTCCTGGGCTATGCCCCAACCAGTAA
>NW_011477351.1:16507-17074 GCF_000754665.1 Bison bison bison | reverse complement strand
AATAATTCAGAAAATAGAAGATAATGGCATCTGGTCCCATCACTTCATGGGAAATAGATGGGGAAACAGTGGAAACAGTGTCAGACTTTATTTTTTTTGGGCTCCAAAAATCACTGCAGATGGTGACTGCAGCCATGAAATTAAAAGATGCTTACTCCTTGGAAGGAAATTCATAACCAATCTAGATAGCATATTCAAAAGCAGAGACATTACTTTGCCAACAAAGGTCTGTCTAGTCCAGGCTATGGTTTTTCCAGTAGTCATGTATGGATGTGAGACTTGGACTATGAAGAGAGCTGAGCGCTGAAGAATTGATGCTTTTGAACTGTGGTGTTGGAGAAGACTCTTGAGAGTCCCTTGGACTGCAAGGAGATCCAACCAGTCCGTTCTGAAGGAAATCAGCCCTGGGATTTCTTTGGAAGGAATGATGCTAAAGCTGAAACTCCAATACTTTGGCACCTTGTGCGAAGAGTTGACTCATTGGAAAAGACTCTGATGCTGGGAGGGATTGGGGGCAGGAGGAGAAGGGGACAACAGAGGATGAGATGGCTCAGTGGCATCACTTAC
>NW_011477351.1:13945-15593 GCF_000754665.1 Bison bison bison | reverse complement strand
CCCTTTGTTTTTTTTTTTTTTTTTTAGCTTCTTCTGTTTACAAGTCTCTTCAGTGTCTCATTTCTTCCCTGAGTCAAGGGGGCAAAGGTGGTCACTTATTTAGGCTCACTTGTTCAGTTGTGCTGTGGGGAGGGAGGAACACTGCAAACAAATATCACTGGCCTGTGTGGGGAGTGCTCGCAGTGTCTCATCCACACTGGGTTTGTCTCTGCTCAGAGCACGTGTGGTTTCCTGGTTTACAGTGCTCAGGCTCCAGGTTGCTCTGTAGTTCAGTTCAGTCCCTCAGTCGTGTCCGACTCTTTGCGACCCCATGGACTGCAGCCTACCAGGCTACTCCGTCCACGCGATTTTCCAGGCAAAGTACTGGAGTGTGGTGCCATTGCTTTTTCTGAGTAGTCTCTTATGATCCTTTGTATTTCTATGTTGTCTGTTGTGATCTCTCCATTTTCACTTCTAGTTTTGTTGATTTGATTCTTCTCCCTTTGTTTCTTGATGAGTCTGGCTAAAAGCTTGTCAATTTTATTTCACTTCTCAAAGAACCAGCTTTTGGCTTTGTTGATTTTTGCTATGGTCTCTTTTGTTTCTTTTGCATTTATTTTTGCCCTAATTTTTAAGATTTCTTTCCTTCTACTAACCCTGGGGTTCTTCATTTCTTCCTTTTCTAGTTTCTTTAGGTGTAGAGTTAGGTTATTTATTTGACTTTTTTGTTGTTTCTTGAGGTAAGGCTGTATTGCTGTGAACCTTCCCCTTAGCACTGCCTTTACAGTGTCCCATAGGTTTTGTGTTGTTGTGTTTTCATTTTCATTCATTTCTATGCATATTTTTTTTCTTTTTTGGTTTCTTCAATGATTTGTTGGTTATTCACCAGTGTGTTGTTCAGCCTCCATAAGTTGGCATTTTTAATAGTTTTTCTATTAACATCTCATCTTACTGCATTATGGTCAGAAAAGATGATTGGAATGATTTCAATTTTTATCAATTTACCAAGGCTAGATTTATGGCCCAGGATGTGATCTATCCTGGAGAAGCTTCCATGTGCAGTTGAGAAAAAAGTTGAAATTCATTGTTTTGGGGTGAAATGTCCTATAGATATCAGTTAGGTCTAACTGGTCTATTGCATCATTTAAAGTTTGTGTTTCCTTGTTAATTTTCTATTTAGTTGATCTATCCATAGGTGTGAGTGGGGTATTAAAGTCTCCCACTATTATTGTGTTATTGTTAATTTCTTCTTTCACACTTATTAGCATTTGTCTTACATATTGTGGTGCTCCTATGTTGGGTGCATATATATTTTTAATTGTTATATCTTCTTCTTAGATTGATCCTTTGATCATTATGCAGTGTCCTTCTTTGTCTCTTTTCACAGCCTTTGTTTTAAAGTCTATTTTATCTGATATGAGTATTTCTACTCCTGCTTTCTTTTGGTCTCTATTTGCAAGGAATATATTTTTCCAGCCCTTCACTTTCAGTCTGTATGTGTCCCTTGTTTCGAGGTGGGTCTCTTGTAGACAACATATATAGGGGTCTTGTTTTTGTATCCATTTAGCCAGTCTTTGTCTTTTGGTTGGGGTGTTCAACCCATTTACATTTAAGGTAATTATTGATAAGTATGATCCCATTGCCATTTACTTTATTGTTTTGGGTTCGA
>NW_011477351.1:12233-13845 GCF_000754665.1 Bison bison bison | reverse complement strand
GCACGTGTGGTTTCCTGGTTTACAGTGCTCAGGCTCCAGGTTGCTCTGTAGGGGAACTGTCTAAAGTGGGCCCTGGATTGCGTGCACTTCCCAGGTCTAGGTCTATGCTGCTCAGGTTCAGGTTCTTGGGTACTCTGCAAAGGCACAGACTCGGTTGGGCCTGTGTTTTGTGCCCTTCCCATGTCCAAGCAGCTCAGGCGACCAGGTGCTTGGCAATTGCACTCTCCCCAGGTGGGACAGTGCCTCTTATCACCTCCCCCATCCCAGCTGCTCAGTTTCTTGGGTGTGCAGCAGGAGTGCTGTCTCAGGTGTGCCATGTGTCTTCTCTGTGAAGCTGATCTCTGGCTGTGACCCTCCAGGTGAATGTCAACCGTCCAGGATACCAGGAGGACTTGGTTAGCAACTGGGAGCCTGCTTTCAGTTTGGTAGAGGATGCTGTCTCTGGGGCCGAGTTTGCCCCTTGCCTTCTTGTTCTGGCTGTCGCCCGCCTGCCTCTCTGCTTCCGGCGGGGATGGGCTGGTCCGCTGCTGGCTAGCTCTCCTCTGGTATTTGCTCAGTCCTTTGTTCTGTGAGTGGGCTGCCAGTGCCTTAGGTTAGAGCTTTTCACGGGGAAGTTCTCTCTCTCTCTCTCTCTCTTTTTTTCCCCCTCTTTCTCTGGCTATCCTACAGTTTGGGTTGCTGTCTCATGTTAGCTCCCTCAGACTGTCCTCAGGGCATTCAGGCCCTGTCCTTACCCTAAGCAATGTAGCCCGCGTCTCCCTGTTCAGGCCCTGCTTGTTGGTGGCGGATGCTAGTGTCTGGGCTACTTTTCTTCTGGGCGTTGCTGTTAGGCATGTAATCTGTGAGTTTTTATTTATTTATTTATTTTTCCTCCCAGTTATGTTGCCCTCTGAGATTCCAAAACCCTCCACAGACCCGCTGGTGAGAGGGTTTCCTTGTGTTTGGAAACTTCTTCTCTTTCATGACTCTCTCCCCATGATGGGTCTCCATCCCTAACTCTTTTGCCTCTCTTTTTATGTTTTATATTTTGTCCTACCTCCTTTCAAAGACAATGGGCTACCTTTCTGGGTGCCTGGTGTCCTCTGCCAGCGTTCAGAAATTGTTTTGTGGAATGTGCTCAGCGTTCAAATGATCTTTTGATGAATTTGTGGGAGAGAAAGTAGTCTCTCCGTCCTATTTCTCCGCCACCTTAGGACCGCCCTCGAGTATCCTTAATTTATATCCCATGTACAATACACAACCATTTGTTATGTGAAAACCATTGGTACATTTATACTGTAAATCATTTGCTGGAAACTTGAACTACAGAAAGAAGCTGAGTTTAGTTGCTTTGAATTCAATAGCAGCAAACCCAGTTATTTTCAGTCTTTTGTCTGGGAAAGTAAATCCTTTAGTACAGTGCATTTCCCACACAGTCAGGTTTTGTTGGTTATTTATGTTTATATGTTGAATGTTCATCCCCCTCCTTTTCATCAGAAGCAACTATAAAGCCACAATCATGAAAATAATGAGCACAGAATCATGGTTCAGCATGACTGCATTATGACTCTTTGGCCTATTGAAATAAAGCTCCAGGGTTAATTTCTTTACACTCAGTTTTCTATTTTTAGTC
>NW_011477351.1:8012-11748 GCF_000754665.1 Bison bison bison | reverse complement strand
AGGTGATTCACATAGCTGAGCCCTAGAGGAAGAACCTGACTCCCACCTGCGTGAACACTATCAATTGTTTACAAAATGTCACCAGGTGAAGGGATTTTAGAAAGGAGGATGATGGAAGGTTCATTTCTATCAGCCAACAAAAGGGCTTGAGAGATTCTGAAATTATCCTCACGCTCTGAAATTAGTCCCAATGAAAATGACATGTTGAGTTTCTCAGTGGAAATTTTATTCCAGAAAACAAAATCTATCAAAAAACAGAAAATTTTATAATTTATGAGATTTTAAATTGGTAATGCATTTGAGCACCTAACATAGTGCTTGGCTAAGCACGTGTGCAACAAAGTTAAGAATCCATTTAATGAGAATTTTGTGTGGGGCACAGCATTATGCTAAAAGGTTATCAAGAGGCTTAGGATATTGTCTTAGTCCTCAAAGCTTATAAACTGAGTAAGACAGGACTCACAAATGAAGAGCGAATCAGCAGTATGAGGCAGTGTAGGTTAATGTCAAATGATGGATGCAAACAATTAGGAAGTAAGTTAGAATTTGCTGAGTATCTACTATATGCCATTGATGGCTCAAAATAATCACAAGAGATTGGTGCTATGATTATTTCCGTTTTACAGATAAGTAAACAAGTTTAGAGCAGTAGAGTGATTTTGTCTTGGTTACACAGATAATAAGTAACACATCTGAGATTTTGATTCCTGCTGTCAGTTCTCTACAGATCTTCCTCTACTTACCACGAGGTTTTGTCCCAATAAACTTACTGTAAGTTGAAAATACTGTAAATCAGAAGTGCATTTAGTAGTACACCTAACCTAGTGAACATAATAGCTTAGTCTAGCCTGCCTTACACATGCTCAGGACACTTATATTAGCCTATAGTTGGGCAAAACCATCTAACACAAAGTCTGTCTTATAGTAAAACACTGAATTTCTCAAGTAATTTATTGAATATTATACAGAAAGTGAAAAACAGAATGATTGCATGGACACAGAATCTAAGTGTATTGGTTGTTTAGCTGTGATCACATAGCTGAGTGGGGGCTGTGGCTTGCTGCTGCTGCCCTGCATCTTGAGAGAGTATCATACAGCATATTGCTAGCCTAGGGAAAGATCAAAATTCAAAGTATGATTTCTACTGAATGCATATCTAGCTTTTGTGCCATTATAAAGTTTAAAAATTGTGAGTGGAACCATCTTAAGTTGAGGACCACCTGTATTCATTTTATAGTATGTACTATGCTCTTTCCTGTGGAAAAACAAAGGTCCCATCACCCCTCTTGATCAGGGATATTTGCTATATCCCTGTTAAAATCATTTGCATATAGCCTGTTACTGTGGTATAGAGGTTAAGGTCATGGACTGCCTAGATTCAATTCCTTTCTTCACCCACCAGCTGTGTGACCTTGGGCAAGTTACTTAACATCTCTGTGCCTCAAAGGTAAATGAATAATATATGCAACATAGTTTAAAAAGAGTTTGGCCCATTTTAAGTCAAATAGAAGTTGTGGTTGTTATTATTTTTATTATTTAATCCTTATAAATCTTCATAAAGTAGAAACCATGGTGATATTCACTTTACAGTTGAGGGAGTTGAACCTTAGAGAGATGAAGTAACTTTTTCAGAGTTACCTTGGTAGTAGATTCTGGAGCTGGCATTCATATCCAAGCTTGTATAACTCCAAGACTTTGTTTTATTTATTTATTTTTTCTATGTTACAATACTTCCCTAAGCTTCATAACTGCTCAGGAAAAGGGGAAGTGTATGCCAGCTGAAGCCTTTATTGAGGATGTGGGACTTGAGGTTAGAAAAGCTAATAAAAAAAGAGAACCTGTGTAGGAAGCTTGGATTAGGAAGGGAGGATAGGGGAAGAGGAGAGAAGGCCAAACATCCCTTCCCAGAAGACTCAGAGCACAAGGAAATTCAGTCCTGCCATTAGTGACATAAAAGCAAATGCAGGCCTGCTCAAAGGAGTCTATCCTTCAGCCAAGTTAAAAGGAAGGCCCTGAGGGCAGGACGTAACCCTCACCTCCCAAGAAGAATCAATCAGAGAAAAGCTGTAAATACCTCTGAAAGTAATCACCTAGAAGAGCATGCCTGGAATCCTAAACTAGAGCTCTGTCTGCCTCCAGGTGGCTCCTAAGATCACAGACCCTGCAGGCCATCAAAGGGGAGAGGAATTTCCAGGGGAGGAACTAGCACTGGAAGCACCAAATTAGGGAGGAAAAAAAATCCAATTGCTTAACTGAAAATTTATAAAAATATGTACAGTTATAAGTCTATTACATAGGGAGGCACAACCCCCCACTAGAGAATGATTTAACTATTGCTTACTTCCAGCTCTGCATAGCTGAATCTCCTGGGGGCCATTGCTTTAGCAGTTTGGCTATCTCAGCTGCTACTGTGCCTTCTCGTTTTCTTCCATTCCCAAGTCTCAAGTGGTGTGACTTGGGAAGCCAACCATGTCCTTTGTAAAGCTTGCCAATTCACCTATGTAGCTGGTAAGCACTGGTGATTTATGTCTGGGAGTCTGTTTAACTGGGGTTCCTGCCTGCCTGAAGCTTCCAGTGGTAATAGTCCTCCTAATTAAGTTTGTTATTCTTTATTCCTCACCCTCTGGGCTTCCTTTGAAACTCTCCCAACTTTGGATGACTCAGAGTTTTAGACGAGCATTTTTCTGTGTAGGAATTTTACTTATACTCCATCCAGTCCTTCAAGTATCACCTCAGCACCTGTGCCTGAGTGAACTTTGCACTGAACTCCTGTGTTTCAGTAAAGAATTGTCTCTATGTATCACAATTACACAGACTTGAGCTCAACAATTCTGTGGCAACCTACTGGGGAAATTCATTGGCTCAAGAGCTTATAAATGGACTTAATTTACCCTGCCTAAAGATAGTGTACCTGTGCCCATTGACTCTTTTTTTTAAAAAAATTATAATTGGAGGCTAATTACTTCACAATACTGTAGTGGTTTTTGCCATACATTGACATGAATCAGCCATGGATGTACATGTGTTATTCCCCATCCTGAATCCCCTTCCCAGCTCCCTCCCCATCCCATCCCTCAGGGTCATCCCAGTGAACCAGCCCTGAGCACCCTATCTCCTGCATCCAACCTGGACTGGCAATCTATTTCACATATGATAATATACATGTTTCAATGCTATTCTCTCAAATCATCCTACCCTCGCCTTCTCCCACAGAGTCCAAAAGTCTATTGTTTACATATGTGTCTCTTTTGCTGTCTCACATGGTCAGCGTTACCCTCTTTCTAAATTCCATATATATGCATTAATATACTATATTGGTGTTTTTCTTTCTGACTTACTCCACGCTGTATAATAGGCTCCAGTATCATCCACCTCATTAGAACTGATTCAAATGCATTCTTTTTAATAGATGAGTAACATTCCATTGCGTATATGTACCACATCTTTCTAATCCATTCGTCTGCTGATAGACATCTGGGTTACTTCCATGTCCTGGCTATTATAAACAGTGCTGCAATGAACATTGGAGTACATGTGTCTCTTTCAATTCTGGGTTCCTCAGTGTGAACTGCAAGGAGATCCAACCAGTCCATTCTGAAGGAGATCAGCCCTGGGATTTCTTTGGAAGGAATGATGCTAAAGCTGAAACTCCAGTTTCAGCAAAGATGCAAAGAGTTGACTCACTGGAAAAGACTCTGATGCTGGGAGGGATTGGGGGCAGGAGGAGAAAGGGACG
>NW_011477351.1:3924-5771 GCF_000754665.1 Bison bison bison | reverse complement strand
GTGGCTAAAACTTCCAAAACTATGTTGAATAGTAGTGGTGAGAGTGGACACCCTTGTCTTGTTCCTGATTTTAGGGGAAACGCTTTCAATTTTTCACCATTGAGGATAATGTTTGCTATGGGTTTGTCATATATGGCTTTTATTATGTTGAGGTATGTTACTTCTATTCCTGGTTTCTGGGGGGTTTTTAATCTTAAATGGATGTTGAATTTTGTCAAAAAGGCTTTCTCTGCATCCATTGGAATAATATGGATTTATCTTTCAATTTGCTAATGTGGTGTATTACACTGGTTGATTTGCGATATTGAAGAATCCTTGCATCCCTGAGGTAAAGCCCACTTGGTCATGATGTATGATCTTTTTAATCTTTGGATTCTGTTTTCTAGAATTTTGTTAAGGATTTTTCAGTCTATGTTCATCAGTGATATTGCCCTGTAGTTTTCTTTTTTTGTGACATCTTTATCTACTTTGGTATTAGGGTGATGGTGGCCTCATAGAATGAGTTTGGAAGTTTACCTTCCTCTGCAGTTTTCTGGAAGAGTTTGAGTAGGATAGGTGTTAAGTCTTCTCTAAATTTTTGGTAGAATTCATCTGTGAAACTGTCTGGTCATGGTCCTTTGTTTGTTGGAAGATTTCTGATTACAGTTTCGATTTCCATGCTATTGATGGGTCTGTTAAGATTTTCTATTTCTTCTTGGTTCAGTTTTGTAAAGTTATGCTTTTCTAAGAATTTGTCCACTTTTTCAAAGTTGTCCATTTCATTGACATATAGTTGCTGATAGCAGTCTCTTATGATCCTTTGTATTTCTGTGTTGTTGTCTGTTGTGATTTCTCCATTTTCATTTCTAATTTTGTTGATTTGCTTCTGCTCCTTTTGTGTCTTGATGAGTCTGACTGTTGGTTTTTCTATTTTATTTATCTTCTCAAAGGACCAGCTTTTAGCTTTGCTGATTTTGGCTATGGTCCCCTTTGTTTCTTTTGCATGTATTTCTGTCCTAATTTTTATGATTTCTTTTCTTCTACTATCCCTGGGGTGCATCATTTCTTCTTTTTCTAGTTGCTTTAGGCGAAGAGATAGGTTATTTATTTGACTTCTCTCCTGTTTCTTGAGCTAGGATTGTATTGCTATGATCCTTCCTCTTAGCACTGTTTTTATTGAGTCCTATTGGTTTTGGGTTGTTGTGTTTTAATTTTCATTTGTTTCTATCCATGTTTTGATTTCATTTTTGATTTATTCTGCGATTTGTTGGTTTTTCAAAAGTGTGTTTTTTAGCTTCCATATGTTTGTATTCTTAATATTTTCCCCCCTGTAGTTGACATTTAATCTTACTGCATTGTGATCAGAAAAGATGCTTGAGATGACTTCAATTATTTTGAATTTACCAAGGCTAGATTTATGGCCTAGGATGTGGTCTATCCTGGAGAAGGTTCCATGTGCACTTGAGAAAAACGTGAAATTCATTGTTTTAGGGTGAAATGTCCTATAAATTATGTCTAACTGGTCCATTGTATCATTTAAAGTTTGTGTTTCCTTGTTAACTTTCTGTTTAGTTGGTCTATCCATAGGTGTGAATGGGATATTAAAGTTTCCCACTATTATTTTGTTACTGTTAATTTCCCCTTTCATTTGCCTTACATATTGCAGTGCTCCTATTTTGGGTGCATATCTATTTATAAGTGTTATATCTTTTTCTTGGATTGATCCTTTGATCATTATGTAGTGTCCTTCTTTGTCTCTTTTCACGGCTTTTATTTCAAAGTCTATTTTATCTGATATGAGTATTGCTACTCCTGCTTTCTTTTGGTCTCCATTTGCATGAAATATTTTTTTCCAGCCCTTCACTTTC
>NW_011477351.1:3552-3744 GCF_000754665.1 Bison bison bison | reverse complement strand
CTCTTCAAGAAAATCAGAGATACCAAAGGAACATTTCATGCAAAGATGGGATCAATAAAGGACAGAAATGGTATGGACCTAACAGTAGCAGAATATATCAAGAAGAGATGGCAAGAATATACCGAAGAACTGTACAAAAAAGATCTTCACGACCCAGATAATCACGATGGTGTGATCATTCACCTAGAGCCA
>NW_011477351.1:0-529 GCF_000754665.1 Bison bison bison | reverse complement strand
TGGATGAGTGGCCTGTCAAGGTTTCCTGGTTAGGGAATCTTCCGTCGGTGTTCTGGTGGGTGGAGCTGGATCTCTTCTCTCTGGATTGCAATGAATTGCCCAGTAGTGTGTTTTGAGGTGTCTGTGGGTTTGATGTGACTTTTGCTGGCCTGTAATTTTGTTCTCAGGGTTATGTTCCTGTGTTGTTGGAGAATGAGCTCAGTATGGCTTGCTCTGAAACTTGTTGGCGCTTGGTTGGAGCATGATTTCGTTGTAGGTTTGGAGGCTTTTGGATGAGGTGTTGTCAATTAATGGTCCATGGAGTCACGAATTTTCTGGTGTTCTCAAGTTTTAGATTTAAGCTACTATCTCTGGCTTTCAGTCTTATTCTTACAGTAGCCTCAGGACTTCTCCATCCATACAACACTGATGATAAGACATCTAGGTTAATGATGAAAACATTCTCCACACTGAGGGACACCCAGAGATATTCACAGAGTTACATGGAGAAGAGAAGAGGGAGAAAGTAGATAGAGGTGGCCAGGAGGAG
>NW_011477350.1:10511-11354 GCF_000754665.1 Bison bison bison | reverse complement strand
CCCTTGGTATCTCTAATTTTCTTGAAGAGATCTCTGTGGCTGCTGCTAAGTCGCTTCAGTCATGTTCGACTCTGTGTGACCCCACTAGACGGCAGCCCACCAGGCTCCCCCATCCCTGGGATTCTCAAAGTGAGAACACTGCAGTGGGTTGCCATTTCCTTCTCCAATGTATGAAAGTGAAAAGTGAAAGTGAAGTCGCTCAGTCGTCTCCGACTCTTTGCGACCCCATGGACTGCAGCCTACCAGGCTCCTCCATCCATGGAATTTTCCAGGCAAGAGTACCGGAGTGGGGTGCCATTGCCTTCTCTGGAAGAGATCTCTAGCCTTTCCCAACCTGTTGTTTTCCTCTATTTCTTTGCATTGATCACTGAGGAAGACTTTCTTATTTCTCCTTGCCATTCTTTGGCACTCTACATTCAAATGGGAATTTCTTTAATTTTCTCCTTTGCTTTTCACTTCTCTTCTTTTCACAGCTATTTTTAAGGCCTCCTCAAATAGCCATTTTGATTTTTTTGCATTTCTTTTCCATGAGGATGGTCTTGATCCCTGTCTCCTGTACAATGTCATGAACCTCCGTCCATAGCTCATCAGGTTCTCTATCTATCCGATATAGTCCCTTAAATCTATTTCTCACTTCCACTGTGTAATCATAAGGGATTTGATTTAGGTCATAACTGAATGGTCTAGTGCTTTTCCCTACTTTCTTCAATTTAAGTCTGAATTTCCAATAAGGAGTTCATGATCTAAGCCATAGTCAGCTCCTGGTCTTGTTTTTGCTGACTGTACAGAGCTTCTCCATCTTTGGCTGCAAAGAATATAATCAATCTGATTTCAGTGTTGACC
>NW_011477350.1:9913-10411 GCF_000754665.1 Bison bison bison | reverse complement strand
ATTTGATCTCTGGTTCCTCTGCCTTTTGTAAAACCAGCTTGAACATCTGGAAGTTCACAGTTCACGTATTGCTGAAGCCTGGCTTGGTGAATTTTTAAGCATGACTTTACAAGCGTGTGAGATGAGTGCAATTGTGCTGTACTTTGAGCATTCTTTGGCACTGCCTTTCTTTGTGATTGGAAGGAAAACTGACCTTTTCCTGTCCTGTGGTCACTGCTGAGTTTTCCAAATTTGCTGGTATATTGAGTGCAGAACTTTCACAGCATCATCTTTCAGGATTTAAAATAACTCACCTGGAATTCCATCAATTCCTCTAGCTTTGTTCATAGTGATGCTTTCTAAGGCCCACTTGACTTCACATTCCAGGATGGATGACTCTAGCTGAGTGTTTGTGATCACACCATCGTGATTATCTGGGTCGTAAAGCTCTTTTTGTACAGTTCTTCTGTGTATTCTTGCCACCTCTTCTTAATATCTTCTGCTTCTGTTACATCCATA
>NW_011477350.1:7051-9813 GCF_000754665.1 Bison bison bison | reverse complement strand
GTGTTGGAGAAGACTCTTGAGAGTCCCTTGGACTGCAAGGAGATCCAACCAGTCCATTCTGAAGGAAATCAGCCCTGGGATTTCTTTGGAAGGAATGATGCTAAAGCTGAAACTCCAGTACTTTGGCCACCTCATGCAAAGAGTTGACTCATTGGAAAAGACTCTGATGCTGGGAGGGATTGGGGGCAGGAGGAGAAGGGGACGACAGAGGATGAGATGGCTGGATGCCATCACTGTCTCGATGGATGTGAGTCTTAGTGAACTCCAGGAGTTTGTGATGGACAGGGAGGCCTGGCATGCTGCGATTCATGGGGTCACAAAGAGTCGGACACGACGGAGTGACTGATCTGATCTGATCTGATATGTTCTACATAGATACTCATATATATTCAAATATGTGTATATATCCAAAGTTTTATGTTTTTGTTTTTGCCTTTTTAGGAAAAGATGAAAAATCATTTGAGGAGTAAGTGAAATATAAATAATTTAAAATTGGTCAATGTTTTCTTCAAATGTATCTATAATTTACCTTATTCACTTAAACAGTTACCTGAAGAAAACAAATATTAAGCTTGTCAATTCTGGACACAGGAATATGGTTATTTCTGTTTGGTATCTTTATTTTCTTGTAGTATTCGATTTTTATCTAAAATTTAAGAGAAAATATGTACTCTAAAAGAAATCAGAAACACAGATAACTGTCATAGTGTCAGATGCTTAAATGAAGTCACTATGGTGGCAGTAAGTGTTATAAAGATTTCGAATGAATTCTTGCTGACAACACTTGTATATCTGTTCTAGAAAATCAAAGCTATAAATAAGGAAAGATGTAATGATTGTTTAGTGAATAAATAATCCTTTAAAGATGTAGAAGCTTGGCCTAGTTTTGTTGAGTTACCTCCAACAAATACTGGAGAATGGGGAAATACTGTAAAATCATATGTAATGGAGGCTACAATAGGAAAACCTACGCAAACTATTGAATATAATTGTATGACCTACTTGGCAAAAATGTGGTGAAATACTAGAAGTCTAGTCTGGGAGTGATATCCTTGATTATGAAAGAGAGTGACCATGTAATTTGAATTTATATTTTAATTTGCATTGTACATTTACATTATCAATTACATTTACACTTACAAAAACTGGGATACTTTCTGAATGAAAGATGGCAGTATTATTAATTGTGCCTGGGTAAGAAGTGTGAAACTGTAAATGAGGATTCACACCGAAATTAAGTATAACTGATGCTTTTTACTGAAATATATGGATTGGAAATGAAAAAATATAAGCTTTAAAGTTACATGATGAGTGATTGGATCAGAAGAATCTATACGAGAACTGAGAAAAAAAGATAGATGAGAAAGCATTTTAGAAAACCTTGCTAAAAGGCAGTTGGTTAAAAGTAATGTATCCAATTCCTTAGTGAAAGTTATTGAGAAAAATATTCAGAAAGGACAAAAACATGAATTTATATCTAGAGCATACTTAGAAGTATGAATATACATTATTTGGCAAAGGTAATAATTTAACCATCTCCTAAATAGCAGACCCATTTTCCAGAAACTTTACAAAGTATGTCTGCATTATTTTTAACCATCTGCTTTTTGAAATACTTTTTTTTTTCCTGTGGGTTCATTTAGAGAGAAGATCATACCAGTGTTTTTTAAAAGTATACAGAAGTTGCTCTTTTGATATCTCAGATTTTCTGAAGGAAAGAAAATCATTGCCTATCATGGAGTTAAAAAATCCACAATTATCCTTTTGTCAAGGTGTTTATTGAGGAATCAGGCCTACTAAATTGTCAAAGCATACAATTTCCTTTTTCCTGTGATTGTTTGCTCCAGAACCAGAATGAGAGAACCAGCTTGGTAGGCAGTGATTTTTAATTCCTTTGTCATTCCATAACAAAGGAATCTTTTCCCTATTCTTCAAAGTTACACTCTCTATAACCACTACCTAGAGTTTTTAACATGGAAAGCTATTCAAACTAAATCCCATCCCACTCTGTTGAAATTACTATCTTCCACTCTGATAAACTTACTACATTCATATGATAAATAATTCTAATTCATTTTTAGTGATACAAATATCCCAGTGCATTCCTGTTTCAGTTCGGTTCAGTTCAGTTGCTCAGTCGTCTCCGACTCTTTGTGACCCCATGAACAGCAGCATGGCAGACCTCCCTGTCTATCAACAACTCCCGGAGTTTACACAACTTCGTGTCCATTGAGTCAGTGATGCCATCCAAACATCTCATCCTGCTGTTCCCTTCTCCTCCTGCCCTCAATCTTTCCCAGCATCAGGGTCTTTTCCAATGAGTCAGCTCTTCCCATCAGGTGGCCAACGTATTGGAGTTTCAGCTTCAACATCAGTGCTTCTAATGAACACCCAGAACTGATCTCTTTTAGGATGGACTGGTTGAATCTCCTTGCAGTCCAAGAGACTCTCAAGTCTTCTTCAACACCACAGTTCAAAAGCATCAATTGTTCTGTGCTCAGCTTTCTTTATATTCCAATTCTCACATCTATAAATGACTACTGGAAAAACTTGTCTAGATGGAACTTTGTTGAAAAAGGAATGTCTCTGCTTTTTAATATGCTATCTAGGTTGGCCATAAGTTTCCTTCCAAGGAGTAAGCATCTTTTAATTTCATGGCTGCAGTCACCCTCTGCAGTGATGTTGGAGCCCTCAAAAATGAAGTCAGCCACTGTTTCCACTGTTTCCCCATCTATTTGCTATGAAGTGATGGGACCAGATGC
>NW_011477350.1:4447-6156 GCF_000754665.1 Bison bison bison | reverse complement strand
TCGTTTCCTACATGATATTTTACATGTTTCATTGCCATTCTCCCAAATCTTCCCACCCTCTCCCTCTCCCACAGAGTCCATAAGCCTGTTCTATACATCAGTGTCTCTTTTGCTGTCTCGTATACAGGGTTATCGTTACCATCAAGTCTGTGTTGATAATAGATTTTTTCTCAATATTTCCCCAGCCAAGGAACTGCATACCTCAGTGATAATGTATATTGTCAGATTACTATAACTGCATTCAAATGAATATAAAATAAAGCAGTGAAGCAACGTTCTTATCCCAGATAAAGCCAGGTTAGCTTACCTTCAGGGAACTCAGAGGCTGAACAGCCTCTGGTGCAGCCTCATTCCAGCCCTGGTGCAATCCCCCCAGCAGGTCCTCCTGAGACACGAGAGGGACACAGAACAGCCATCAGGACAGAGGTGAGTCTGCTCTCCAATCACTCAGCATGTTTTTGGATGGGTACATGTGGTGGTGTGTTGCATGAGGGAGGTTAGTAACTATGGAATGAACTGCTGTTGAATCATCCTCTTTGCAGAAGGAAGAAGAGCAAAAGAGAGGTTTAGGAAAGAAACAAAACAGAGGTTATTCCTTTTATCTAGTGATAACCTAACAGCTGGTGAAAAAAAGAAACACTAAAATTCATGCCAGCTTTCAGTGACAGAGACTCATGACCCTCCTGCCTGTTTATAGCTTCTACTAAATTGCCCCCATCTTCTAGATTTCTTTGTAGATCACTGCCTCCCCACTATTCACACTTACAGCTATTGTACTTACCAAGTTTTCTATGAGACTTTGCTTTTGATTAAAAGCAATCTTTGTTAGAACATTAAATTCAATCCTACTTTTCCAAATAGCTATTATCAATCATGTGATATTTTCTGCCAGTCTTCATTTTCCAAAACATATTTGCATGTCCACTTACCCAGTGGTTGTTCACACTCACAGAAGTCATACATTAGTGGGACAGTTCATTATTGTAATGAAGTATGGGATGAATGCTGACCTTCTCAGACTCAGTTGCACAGGAGATTTGCAATAAGAGTCATGGTCAGTAGACTAACTATCAAGTTCCACTGTGAGGTCTATTTGATACCTTCCCTTGAGTGTGTACTACCAGGTTTAATCAATGCAAGGCTTATGGTAATGTCACCCAGTACAATGAAATATCTCCCTGATGATAATCTGCTTTTTTCCTTGCTTAAACAGTGACATTAGCACCAAATGATATGACATACAGAGTCTACACAAGGCCACACAACTCTCAGAATCTGTGAGTTGACCAGGAGGATGTGAATCCCAAGGTGCCTTTCACACTAATGACTGTGCCAAAGTTTGCATTAATGTATCTATGGTTGCCCTGGGTTTGTGACCACTGAGCACACCTTATAATGACGGGCATGGTCTGGACCTCTGGAGCTGAATTACCTCCTGGTATGGACACAGATGCAGGGACCCTGTTGCTCCATGACTGAGGATCATGGCTGAGCAGTAAGTGCAGTTCAGGGGTTCAGAGAAGCCGCACTGGGATCACCCCTAGGTTTGGCTTTTATTTTTTTTTTTTTTCTCTAATTTTATTTTATTTTTAAACTTTACATAATTGTATTAGTTTTGCCAAATATCAAAATGAATCCGCCACAGGTATACATCTGTTCCCCATCCCGAACCCTCCTCCCTCCTCCCTCCCCATACCATCCCTCTGGGC
>NW_011477350.1:1603-4347 GCF_000754665.1 Bison bison bison | reverse complement strand
GAGTTCATGATCTAAGCCATAGTCAGCTCCTGGTCTGTTTTTGCTGACTGTACAGAGCTTCTCCATCTTTGGCTGCAAAGAATATAATCAATCTGATTTCAGTGTTGACCATCTGGTGATGTCTATGTTTAGAGTCTTCTCTTGTGTTGTTGGAAGAGGGTGTTTATTATGACCAGTGCATTCTCTTAAAAAAAACTCTATTAGCCTTTGCCCTGCTTCATTCCATACTCTAAGCGATATTTGCCTGTTACTCCAGGTGTTTCTTGACTTCCTACTTTTTCATTCCTGTCCCTTAAAATGAAAAGGACATCTTTTGGGGGTTTTAGTTCTAAAAGGTCTTGTAGGTCTTCATAGAACCATTCAACTTCAGCTTCTTCAGCGTTACTGGTTGGGGCATAGGTTTGGATTACTGTGATATTAAATGGTTTGCCTTGGAAACGAACAGAGATCATTCTGTCGTTTTTGAGATTGCATCCAACTACTGCATTCCAGACTCTTTTGTTCACCATGATTGCTACTCCATTTCTTCTAAGGAATTCCTGCCCACAGTAGTAGATATAATGGTCATCTGAGTTAAATTCACCCATTCCAGTCCATTTGAGTTCGCTATTGAGTGAGCTAGAAGGAAACAGAATAACCACTGAGACAGAGGTGAGACTGCTCACCAATCACTCAGTACTTTTTTTTTTTTCTTTTGATGGTGACATAGTGTGGACTGTATGCATGAGGGAGATTAATAACTATGGACTGAGATATTATAAAATCATCCTATTTCTTGGATGCAGGAAAGCAAAGGAGAGATGCAGGAAAGAAATGAAACAGAGCTTCTGCATTTAACTAATGATAACCTAACTGATAGGGGGGAAAAAGAAACACTAAAGTGCATCCGAGCTTTCAATGACAGAGACCCATGACCCTTCTGCCTCTTTAGAGCTTCTGGTAAATCATCAGTCTTCTGGATTTCTTCCGAGATCACTACCTCCCCAGAATCCACAGCTACAGCTATTGTACTTATCATGTCTTATATGAGACTTCTTGATTAAAAACAAAGCTGTTAGAGTACTGATTCAATCAGTTTCCAAATAGCTATTATCAATCATGTGATATTTTTCCCAGTCTTGATTTTCCAAACAGTGTTTGCATGTCCACTGAGTCAGTGGCTGTCCAGACTCACAGAAGTCATACATTTACTGGGACAGTTCATTATGGTGAGGAAACATTGTGTGAAGAGACTGTGTCTGACCCAGCTGTGCAGGAGATTTATAAGAGTCATAGTCAGTAGGCTAACTATCAAGTTCCATTGTGAGATCTATTGACACCTTCCCTTGATTTTATAATACAGGGTTTAATCAGCGTAAGACTTACAGTAATGTCACCCAGTAGAATGAAATATTTCCCTGATGATAATGTTTTTTCCTTGTTTATAATGATATTAGCATCAAGGGTTATGACCTACATTGTCTACACAATGTCACAGAACTCTCAGAATCAGTGATTTGACCAGAAGGGTGCGAGTCCCGAGGTGCCTTTCACATTAATGACTGTGCCAAAGTTTGCTGTTAATCCAACTCTGGTTTTCCTGGGTTTCGTGACCACTGAGCCCACCACATGATAGGCATGGTCTAGACCTCTAGCTGCTAGTGCCTCCAGGAATAAACATAAATGCAGGGAGCCCCTTGCTCCATGACTTAGGATCGTATGGCTGAGTGATCAGTGCAGATCAGGGGTCCAGAGCAGCCACATTGGACCACTCCCAGGTTCTCAGTTTGACTTTTCCATTTAGAAGGTCAAGAGCTTGGACCATTTTCCCAGCACCATCTCTATCTGATATTAATCAAACTTGAGGAATATCTGTGTTGAAGAAAGAATCAGGTAATATATAACCAGTGTGCTGTGATAAGAAGTGTTTAGAAAGTTCACAGCTGACTTGTGCTGTGTAAGAGGGAAACATCTGAGGAATCATACACACATACACACACAGAGAGCTTCAAAATCTTAGCACACGGGCTCACATATGGGACCCAAATCTGACTCACACAAACTCACAGCATCTAAACGATGGAGTTGTTTCCAGAAACCATAGAACACAGACATTGTTCTTTCCTTGATATCAGTCTCTTCTCTGCAGCCCCAGGCCTCATCCCTTCTAGAAATTCAGTATTAGGGTGACTCTCCAAACAGAGCCAGCAAGTGAGCCCCACCTCCATCAACTAGATTGTTCCTCAGCAAAGGGACAAGCCCTGCATATTTACCTTGTTCACTGGCTACTCCATAGGCCTGTGATTAGAGAGAAGACAGTGTGAGGGTGTCAGCATCTGCTGTTCTGCAGTAAGCCTGCTGTCACTAATTTTTGTCCTTAGATGACTAACACTCTTTAAGTCAATGTCTCCAAAAGAAAACAAAGAGGATCCTTGTTGAAAAGGCTGGACTGTTTCACATAAAAGCTCTCACTTTCAATTTGACCAATAATTACAACAATTATTTTTGAAACAGGAAAAATTTCTAGTGAGGAAAATACCTACAGTGGTAACTGATGCTGTCCTTTTTATTTTTTTCTTTATTTTTTTATTCAATTTTAATTAAAAAAAAATTATTATACATGTGTTCCCCATCCTGAACCCTCCTCCCTCCTCCCTCCCCATACCATCCCTCTGGGTTGTCCCAGTGCACCAGCCCCAAGCATCAAGCATCGTGCATTGAACCTGGACTGGCATCTCGTTTCATACATGACATTTCACATGTTT
>NW_011477350.1:0-535 GCF_000754665.1 Bison bison bison | reverse complement strand
GCTATGGTCTCTTTTGTTTCTTTTGCATTTATTTCTGCTCTAATTTTTAAGATTTCTTTCCTTCTACTAACCCTGGGGTTCTTCATTTCTTCCTTTTCTAGTTGCTTTAGGTGTAGAGTTAGGTTATTTATTTGACTTTTTTCTTGTTTCTTGAGGTGTGCCTGTATTGCTATGAACTTTCCCCTTAGGACTGCTTTTACCGTGTCCTACAGGTTTTGGGTTGTTGTGTTTTCATTTTCATTCGTTTCTATGCAAATTTTGATTTCTTTTTTGATTTCTTCTGTGATTTGTTGGTTATTCAGCAGCATGTTGTTCAGCCTCCATATGTTGGAATTTTTAATAGTTTTTCTCCTGTAATTGAGATCTAATCTTACTGCATTGTGGTCAGAAAAAATGCTTGGAATGATTTCTATTTTTTTGAATTTACCAAGGCCCAGCATGTGATCTATCCTGGAGAAGGTTCCATGTGCGCTTGAGAAAAAGGTGAAATTCATTGTTTTGGGATGAAATGACCTATAGATATCAATTAGGTCTA
>NW_011477349.1:9603-11118 GCF_000754665.1 Bison bison bison | reverse complement strand
GGCAAGAATACTGGAGTGGGTTGCCATTTCCTTTTCCAATGCATGCATGCATGCTAAGTCACTTCAGTCGTGTCTGACTCTGTGCAACCCCATGGACAGCAGCCCACCAGGCTCCTCTGTATTCTCTCTAGTGTTCTAGAAAATTATTTCAAAGATCATTTATTACTAATCTACTGGCTCCCACAATGATTCCCTTGCAAATAAATCTTGTTGTGATGCTAACATCAGGAGTAAAACTGATGAACACCCTTACCATCCACACACCCACAAACCCATACCCACACACTAAGTTATCAGTAATAAGAAAAAAAAATTTTCCACTGAAAGCTATGCTGCAAAGCATCAAAGTATCTATAGATTTGGTTCTATTTTAGAATGGGAGGACTAATGACCAAGTTAATTAGGCTCATCAAGTCAGACATTTGATGACATTCTGTAAGTTAGGAAAATAAAATGAGTGTGATATAAGATCAGCCTTCAGATTAGCAGTTGCCCTGTCTATGCTACAAAGTGTCAAAGTATCTATAGATTTGGTTCTATTTCAGAATGGGAGGACTAATGATCAAGTTAATTGGGCTCATCAAGTCAGACATTTGATGACATTCTGTAAGTTAGGAAAATAAGATGAGTGTGATATAAGATCAGCCTTCAGATTAGCAGTTGCCCTGTCTAATCGAGCTCACAATTATTCCAAATGTCCAATCCAATCAGAGTTATGAGAAAGACCAGAAAAATCTTCCAAGAGGCAAAGACCCCATCACTTCCTCTTGTTTGCATCTGTCATTGTCAACAAGTAATTAATCACCAGGTTCCACCTCAGTGCTACAGGAATTTTTCTAATGATTTATTATATGAATAAATAAGGAGAAAAGTCTCCAATGACATGATATGCATAATGTGTATTTTAATTGGAAGGCAATTTAGATATTTATTTAGGCCATGTTCATGTGCAAGTTATTTCTAATGATGGAAAGCTGCTTTGGTGGAACTAATTATAATGAATTACTAGTGACAGTTGCAAACATTAGGTGTTCAGTGGAAGTGATCAATAGACCAAAAGCCAAGCTTAAACATAGTTGCAAATGCTTTATATGAATTTCTTACGGAATTAAAAAGGGACCCCCTTTATGTTGTTATATGAGAGTATGAGTCCTCTAAACCAGGTGCAATAAGATCTTCTCAACATTCATAAAGCTGCCTTAATATACAGATGTATGTGCACCAGGAATGGGATTCTGTCCTGTCCCACAGTGCACTTAATACTCCAAAGAATTGGGGGTGTTAAGGCAATGTTGAAATATACCAAATAAACTTGACTTTTCTTAGAAATCAATTTTATCTTGGTACAATAAGTGCTAGGCTTGATGGAAACCAGTTAGATGAAAACTTAATTTCACAAATTTTTCATTTATTCTCACTTTCTTTGTCAGTGAGAAAAGAAAACAGGTCAATTTCCATATGAACACAAGTCAAATCCAACAGAAATGTACTTAGAATCATGCAAAGGCCATTGAA
>NW_011477349.1:4222-5965 GCF_000754665.1 Bison bison bison | reverse complement strand
ATCAGTTTCTCATCTGCAAAGAGCTACTAATAGTATCAATCTCAAAAAATGTTCTGAGCGCCAAATGTAATAAACCATGTAAAATGCTTAGTGCAGTGCTTGGCACAGAGGGGATGTTCAACAAATGTCAGTGTTATCAGTGTTATCTATTCATTTTCTTCCTCAGCAAAAGGGGATTCTTACTACACATCTCCCAGGATTGTTGTAAGGACTAAAGGAGATAGGGAGAGTATTCCTGGCAATTGGTTATCTCCCGCTATTCTGTCCCTCTTGATCTCATTTTCTCTTCCTTCACTGGGATTTCAGCTGGAGACTTACCTCTAAACTAAAACTACTTTTTAAAAGGTCACCTATAACTTCCAAAATGTCAATTCTAATGTTCTTTTCTCAAGTTTCATCCTACTTGCCCTGTCTGCTACATTTTTTTCATTATTGACCGCTCCTCTGTCTTATATTTCTCCCCTCTAGTTCACTGTAAAATTGCATTCTGTTGCTGCTGCTTCATAGAGAGATATCTCTTATACTAGAAGCTCCTCTCTGCCAACCCCTTCAGCAGGCACTTGCCAATGTTCTAGTTCTGGCACGCGCCACTTCCCACTGAGCCCACTCTTGCTGGGCAATCACATCTACTCCTGTAACTACCAGAGCTCATTCTGTGTGGACGAGCCCCAGATTTATGACTCTGACCTTAACCTAAACTGAGCTTGAGTCCTTCATCTCTATTTCTTGCTGGATGTCAAGTCTGGCAATCTCTTCTTTTCTCCTCCCTAAACCAATACTTCCTCCTATGTTTTTGTTTGTTTTCAATTAATTGTCTTACCACTCTCCTAGGCCATCAGAGCTTAAAACTCTAGTAATCTCTTTCTTTTGTAGCCCTTATTATTTCTTGTTCAAACTAGAATAATAATTATCACATAAGCCTCACTGATTCCATCCTCAAACTGCTCTACTCCATCCTTCAGCTGACCCCAGTTTCATAGACCTAATAATAAAGCCACTCCCAGGTCCCAGAGAATACATAGACTTAACAGTGACAAAATTAACATTTCAAATATCTTAACTCAGCAATCTTGCCTTCAAAGTCCTTTACCAATTCAACCCCATTCTAAACTTAATATTATTCCCCTTGGCATTTCCCAAAGCTGATATAACTTCACCACAGAAGTTTATGCTTAAGTCATACTCTCTGCTTGGACTGTCCGGCACAAGTCCCCCTTCTTTCAGATACATCCATGTTTCAAAAGCACTCTCATACATTATGGGCTTCCCACGTGGTGCTAGTGGTAAAGAATTCACCTGCTAATGCAGGAGACACAGGAGATGCTGGTTCAATCCCTGGGTCGGGAAGATCCCCTGGAGGAGGAAATGGCAACCCACTCCAGTATTCTTGCCTGGAGAATCCCATGGACAAAAGGAGCCTGGTGGGCTACAGTCCATAGGGTCGGTCGCAAAGAGTTAGACACAACTGAGCAAGCTCATCTTTTAAGCTCCTCTAATATTCTATCTCAACCACATGACCATCTTAAAAGGCCTCAGTGAAAATTCCTGTCTTTTCCTTATAATCCAATAGTACCTATTTTTCACCATTGTTATGGAGCTTTCTATAGTGCAACTTATATTTATTTAGATTCAGATCTTTCTCATGGACTGGATTATGTTATTTGAGGATAAACACAATGCTCTGTTTTATTGTCCATAGAATCCAACATCAGATCAGATCAGATCAATCACTCAGTCGTGTCC
>NW_011477349.1:0-844 GCF_000754665.1 Bison bison bison | reverse complement strand
TTAGCATTCATGGAGATTTGGGCTGCCTGGAGAAATGACTCTGTGGATCTGAATCAGGAGAATGACCAGCTGTCATCAGCATCAAAGAGCCTTTTCAACCTGTGTGAGGGGATTACAGATGTGCTGACATACTGACCATCTACAACACTGAGCAGACCAGGAGGGCTTGGGGCAGCCAGAGCCCTGGACTTTTCAACTCTGGCAGTGAGAAGCCCTTTCCTTTCACTCCAGAGAAAATAGTATCATTATTTATGCCATGACAAGAAAATAATGGAGAAACTCTGCTATAGGGTTCCTTCTCTAAAGGAACTTCTCAAAAGCAATGCCAGCCTGAACTATATTGGTGCTAGAGCTAAGGGCATCATCATCATTGTCACCAGTGGTATTTCTATTATTAAAACTGATGCATTCTCTATTCTGAAAGAGTCACTTAGCTTCCCCCAAACATCTTGCTCTGCTCCTAGGGTAGTGTGATGATCAGAATGAATGTCATGGGATTACGATTCATAAAATAGAGAAGAAAATCCGTCTTAGTCACAAGTCATTGTGGGACACAACTAATTTCAGAAAATGAGCATTTATTTAAAGTGGGTATTAACCTGTCACCATATGAAGAAGCTCTAAATAAGTCAGTGCATGTATGTGGAGGCAACATGGAGCAGTAGTCTCCCACTACCCAAGAGCAAATAAATACTCTGACTAGGAAGAGAATGATGAAAACAGAGGCAAGAAATCATGAAATCCCTTTTCACTGCCCTTTCTCTTCTACTTAAAACAAAAACCAACTGATCAACCTTTCTACGTGTCATGGTTTGGGCTTTTTTTTTTTTTTTTTTTTTTTTTT
>NW_011477348.1:8057-9438 GCF_000754665.1 Bison bison bison | reverse complement strand
CTAAAGGAGATCAGTCCTGAGTGTTCATTGGAAGGACTGATGTTGAAGCTGAACCTCCAATACTTTGGCCACCTGATGCAAAGAACTGACTCATTTGAAAAGTTCCTGATTCTGGGATTGAGAGCAGGAGGTGAAGGTGACAACAGAGGATGAGATGGTTGGATGGCATCACTGACTCAATGGACATGAGTTTGGGTGGACGCCGGGAGTTGGTGATGGACAGGGAGGCCTGGTGTGCAGCAGTTCATGGGGTCACAAAGAGTTGGACACAACTGAGCGACTGAACTGAACTGAACTGATCTATATGTCTATCCTTATGCTTGTACCACGTTGCCTTGATTAACTGAATTTTAAATTTTCTAGTTTGATTTGTCCTACAATTTTAAAAGATACGCTTAAATTCATTATTTTCCTAATCACTACAGTGGTAAATATGTTATAAAGCTAGCTATCAATCCAGTGGTCTGAATTCTTAGTAGCTATAAATTTCATTTCATTGTAAATAAAAAAAGCTCTCCTACAGCATCTATAAAAGTTCAATTTATATAACCTTTTCAGGAATACTCTCACTGTACAGAGTGAGATATATCTGCAGTATGTGAAGAAAAGAAGACTTTTAAAGATAAAGTTATACTCCTATTCTAAAATCCAGTGAAAAAGGATACCTTTGACTTATTCTGGGCAATGAATTAGAACAGGGCCCACTGGCATTAAAAGTAATTAATGGGTGAACCTCTAACTATCTTTAGTTATCCCCAGCATTTCCCTCAATTAACTTGACTTGACAACCTTGAGGTAGTAGAAAATACATCTGTAGAACATTTTTTAGCATTTCCCTAGGATTTTCCAGTGGATTTATTCATAACCATTCAACAACTCTAAAACAAATCTAGACACCTGAATGTCTTTGGGGGACGGGATGGAGCCTTATTTCTCCAGTTGGAAACCCCAACAACAGGATTTGCATTTATTGTGTAATAAAAGCATGAACAATTAAAACAATCACCTGTAGCATGAGAATTATATAGAAGTTCAGGTTCCTGTTTCACCCTAGCCTCCCAAGGAAGCTTGGTTGATAAGTTGCCTTCACATTCCCTTAACCTGTAGGATAAAGGCTGATCCTCGTGGCTTTCATTCTTGCCATATAGGACCCTTAAACTTTCTGCTTCCCTTGTGATGTTGTTATTCTTTGAAATGATAACAATATCTGCCATCATATAGAAATAAACCTTAGAAACTAGTAATTCTAAATGTAGAGGGGTAATCTCAGTTTCTAGCAAGGCACCAAGGTTCTGCTGAGAGAAATATGAACTCATAACGACTCAATAAATAAGAATGAGATGGTAATGTGAGGATAAGAACACATAGAATAGGTTAAAGA
>NW_011477348.1:3656-5459 GCF_000754665.1 Bison bison bison | reverse complement strand
GTGCACTGGGACGACCCAGAGGGATGGTATGGGGAGGGAGGAGGGAGGAGGGTTCAGGATGGGGAACACATGCATACCTGTGGTGGATTCATTTTGATATTTGGCAAAACGAATACAATGATGTAAAGTTTAAAAATAAAATTTAAAAATAAAAAAAAAGAAAAAATGTGGGTCAAAGTCTATTAAGTTGAAAAAAAGGGAATACGTATTTTAGAGAGTCTCACTCAAAGAGTACCAAGCTGATTATTTGGAAGTCATGGTTTACAGGGTAAAATAAATCCACAACACCTCAAATTTCATTTGACATTTACGGATGAAACAAAAAACATGCAGCTCTTTAAATAGTTTCATAATAGTTTATATAGTTTAATATAGTTTAAATAGTTCATAATTTAAATAGTTTAAATAATTTCCTGCACAAATTGGAAAAGAACAGTTTATGGCATTGATAACAATTCAGTGACTATATACACTTTTTCAAATATGATATTTTAGAATTTTCTTTTAGGTTATAGTGAAGTGAAAATATCTTGACCTTTGTTATGCTCCTGCTAATATTATCCTGAGAAAGTGAGGTACTCATGCTAAAGAAAGAGGACAGAAATCAGGGCTTAGCATAATCTATGACAATATATTATGACCCATGACACAGCTTTATGAATGTTGGTCAGAACACTGCCAATTAGACTCTCTCTTGTGCATTTGTTAAAAAATACATGAAAAAAAAGTGCATCTCAGACAACTTCTTTTCCTTCTACCTGTCACTGAAAACCTAATGGCCTGAGTTTTCAAAAGGAATTGTTGGGGAGGGAAATAAATACAATAAAACACAGAGGAGTAACACAATATTAGAGGAAATTTACTATTTACTATGCCTGGAAATAGATAATCAACTAGAAATAGACCAGAATATGGATTTTTTCATTTTTATAAAATATAAGAATATATAGGACTTTTGCTGTGATTACAATTTTTATGTGTAAATGTAATAAATCAATAATAAAAATAATGTACTAGTGATAGAAATAATATTAAATTATAAATATAATAAATGCAAATTAAGATAATTATATATAACAATGATGCAAAAAACAAATACAATATTTTCTGAGCTGTTTATCCCGAGACCACAATCCACTAAGCAACAGAATACAGACAGGATGTAATATTACCTTACGAGCATTCATCACTTTCACAGCTGTAAATGCACCAGTCTTTTCATGGAGTCCCTGAAACATAAGATAATAATAAACATTGAATGCTGGCTATATAATCCAGCAATCAAGAAGCAAAGTAAAAAAATATTCAAATTAAATAAGGTTAAACACTGTAGTCTATTATAAGATATAAAGTATATAAAGTATATAAAGATGAACTATAATGTATTATATAAACCAAAGCATCCCAATGAAAAGTAAAAATTTCAGACTGGAGATAGGGAAAAAGGAAATGTTTTATTGAACATTTTCCAACTGATTATGTGTTACTATGCAGACAGATATTTCTATCGAACTCCTCTTCATATACTAAAAAATGTTTTTTCCATAATTATCACAGATAAGAGTGACACATAATTAATTCAATGGCCTGTAAACCATTTAGTGTGTCTCAATCATATGAACCATAGATATTTATGAACAGAAGTTCTGAAAGATTCTTTCTTATTGAAAACCCTCTGAGTTCTACGAACTTGTATTTATACAAAATGCAAGTACAAGTTACAGATTTATAATTTTCAAAAATGAGCACAGAGGTTGGGAATAAGACTTCTTATTTTGTAACTAATGCCTTTTAAAGTATTTC
>NW_011477348.1:0-733 GCF_000754665.1 Bison bison bison | reverse complement strand
TGGCATGTGGCAAGATCTACAGTGAGTAAACCACAAAATTTTTAAACATATAGAATACACAGCCATCACATTCATGACATATATTAGTGATATACCGTCTTTAAAAGGTGCCACCAATTGCCATAGAACAGAGAAATCAACTTGGCTCCATCTTTATTATCTGGGTTTTATTCTCTCAACTGAAAACTACAATTTTTTTTTCTGGTGAGACAAGGTATTCTAATGTGAAGTCTTAAAAAAACATCCTCACTATGTCTATAGAGGAATTAAACCCCAGATTGTGGAACCAAGCACAGGGTTAACATGCCTAACCATTATGCAAGTTTTCGTAGATGTCTAGAATATCCAGGCAACAAATGGAAATTTGCTGCCTGTTAACTTAGTATATCAGAGACTACTTTCTGTATCTTGACTTTTAAAATATTTTTTATTTTAAATAGTAATTTCAGACTTAGAGAAAAGTTTTAAAGATAGTACAGTGTTTCTCTATATCCTTTACACTGTTTCTTTTAAATGTTAACATCTTAATGACCATGGCACAACTGTCAAAACTAAGAAATTAATATTGGTCTAATACTATTAACGACATTATAATCTTTATTAGGATTTCCTCAGTCTCCCCACTAATGTCCTTTTTGTCAGACCCAAATTGGGATCCTGCCTTCTATTTAGTTGTTATGTCTCCTTAGGCTCTTGTAATCTGTGATAGTCCTCAGTCTTTTCTGTTTTTCAT
>NW_011477347.1:7581-8456 GCF_000754665.1 Bison bison bison | reverse complement strand
TGTCCCCTTGGGGCATCTCCCTGCAGCCAACAGCAGACCTCACCCTGGGATTTGCTCTCCAGTCCCTACACTCCAGCTCCCAGCTGCTGTGCTTTCTAGGGGACTTGCATCTCTGTCCACAGTATGTATGATTGTAGCAAAGACTGTCTCTGTGATTCTCATTTCAACAAGACTGTCACTGATCAGCTGCTTCACTGCCCAACAGCCTCAAATGCTTCTCCTCTGCCCCAAATATTTTCCTTGATGTAGGGATCTGACCCCTGCTTCAGTTCCCCCACTCCCCAGGTGCAGGTCCAGTCCTTCTCACTCTCCTTCCACCCCCTCCCCCACACTTCCTTCATCTTACCAAGTTCTTCCTGGTTCTATATATTCATTTCAGGTACTCTTTCCTGCTCCTAGCTGGTGTTCTGCAAGATCTTATGTGTCTGAAGGTGTACTAGTGTTGTATCCATGGAGAGATATGCTCAATATCCATCTATCCTCTGTCATCTCGTTCTCTGGAATACCTTTTTCCATCCTCTCTCTTCTGATCTGTATGTGTCTCTAGGTCTGAAATTAGTCTCTTATAGACAGCATATACATAGGACTTGCTTTTGTATCCACTCAGTCATTCCATGTATTTTGGTTGGAGTATTTAATTCATTGAATTTAAAAGTAATTAGTGATATGTGTTTCATATTGACATCTTAATTGTTTTGGAGTTGTGTTTGTAGGTGTTTTCCTTCTCCTTCTGTAGCATTTGTTGTAAAACTGGTTTGGTTATGCTGAATTCTCTTAATTTTTGTCTGAAAAGCTTTTGATTTCTTTATTAATTTTGAATGAGATCCTTGCTGGGTAGAGTAATCTTGATTGTAGGTTTTTCCCTTTCAATATTT
>NW_011477347.1:5817-6905 GCF_000754665.1 Bison bison bison | reverse complement strand
TGAAGAGATCTCTAGTCTTTCCCATTCTGTTGTTTTCCTCTATTTCTTTGCATTGATCACTGAGGAAAGTTTTCTTATCTCTCCTTGCTATTCTTTGGAACTTTGCATTCAGATGGATATATGTTTCCTTTTCCCTTTGTCTTTTGCCTCTATTCTTTTCTCAGCTATTTGCAAAGCCTCCTTAGACAATCATTTTGCCTTTTTGCATTTTTTTCCCTTGGGGGTGGTTTTGATCACAGCCTCCTGTACAATGTTGTGAACCTCCATCCATAGTTCTTCAGCCACTCTGTCTATCAGATCTAATCCCTTGAAGCTGTCACTTCCACTGTATAATCATAAGGGATTTGATTTAGGCCATACCTGCCTGAATGGTCTTGTGGTTTTCCCTACTATCTTCAATTTAAGTCTGAATTTTGTAATACAAAGATCATGATCTGAGCCACAGTCAGCTCCCGGTCTTGGTTTTTCTGACTGTATAGAGCTTCTTCATCTTTTGCTGCAAAGAATATGATCAATCTGATTTTGGTATTGACCATCTGGAGATGTCCACGTGTAAAGTCATCTCTTGTGTTGTTGGAAGAGGGTGTTTGCTATAACCAGTGCATTCTCTTGGAAAAACTGTGTAAACCTTTGCCCTGCTTCATTCTGTACTTTAAGGCCAAATTTGCCTGTTACTCCAGGTATCTCTTGACTTCCTACTTTTGCATTCGAGTCCCCATGATGAAAAGGACATCTTTTTTTTGGTGTTAGTTCTAGAACCTCTTGTAAGTCTTCATAGAACTGCTTAACTCAAGCTTCTTTGGTATTGGTGGTTGAAGCATAGAATTGGATTACTGTGATATCAAATGTTTTGCCTTGGAAATGACCAGAGATCATTCTGTAATTTTTGAGATTGCATCCAAGTACTGCATTTTGGACTCTTTTGTTGACCATGAGGGCCACTCCATTTCTTCTAAGGGATTCTTGCCCACGGTAGAAGACATAATGTGCATCTGAATTAAATTCACCCATTCTGGTCCATTTTAATTCACTGATTCCTAAAATGTCAGTGTTCACTCTTGCCATCTCCTGTTTTACCACTTCCAATT
>NW_011477347.1:0-3609 GCF_000754665.1 Bison bison bison | reverse complement strand
TCTTCTCTCCATGGAATTTTCCAGGCAAGAATACTGGAGTGGGTTACCATTTCCTACTTCAGGGGATTTTCCTGACCCAGGGATCAAATTTGCTTCTCCTGCATTGGAAGCAGAATTCTTTACTACTGAGACACCTGGGAAACCCTCCACTTTCTGATACTTAGGGCTAATATTCAGGAAATTCAAAGTTATATCATCTCTTAAATATTGAAGTGTTTCTATACCAGCTGGTAAATAGTCACTACCCTAAGTTCCCTACATATCCCTTACTGCACTAATCCCTCACCTGGAACACCTAATCCTTCCTAGGATATAGCAACTAAAGGGGTAATGTTTCTTGAACCTTGTTTTAACATCACAAACCTATATTTATTCAGATATTTGGGGGGCCATTGCCATACATTTTATTAAATATTTTGAATATTACTCCTATCTGTGCCCAATGTTTTATGATATAACTGACTACTCGTGATCCTGACATGTTCCTAGCTATCTTGCTTCTATAACAGGCCTTAACTTCTCTAAGTTTTTTCATTCAAATATTAGTCTTGGGGTTCAAGATTTTATAGCCTATATAAGAAATTCTAGGGAAGTGAGGGGGTTTGAGAATCTGATGGTCCACATGCTGTCTATAAAAATCATACTATACCCAATTATAAAGCCGTCCAAAGGTTATCCAGGTGAGATTTTAGAAAATTAGAAGTCGGCTTTACTATCAGATGGATCAATTTGAGTGTAGACTCTGTTACATACTAACTGTATGACCTTTGATGTGTCACTCAATTTTGTGAATCTTAGTTACCTTGTCTATAAAACTGAGGCAATGTTATTGTAATAGGGTCATTATATGAAACACCTTAACTGGTCCAACAAATATTGAGGTCCTTTTCTGTGGTAGGAATTGCTCCAGCCCTTGCTCCTCAAAGTGTGGTTCATATTGATGTTATTGACATCATGGAACACCAATCTCACCACCTAATCAGAATATTTATTTTTACAAAAATATCAATGGACATTAAAGTTTGAGAAGCACTACTCTAGATAGACCACATTCCTGAAATATACACATATTATGCAATATACAAATATTATCATTTCTAGAGAAAAAATCTGTTTGAAGGAGAAGACATTTTTGATTTTGATCTCCTGGAATTGTAGAGTTAGAATAAAAATGAAGGCCAGAGAGCCCTGAAAAGTAGAAGTCACCATTCAGATGTCTGCTGGGGCTAAGCAGGAGCTACAAGGTAGGTTCTATGTCCCTAAAAGAGAGCAGCTGCACCCAGCTCCAGTCGACTATTGCAAGGTGGAAATGTTAGCCAAGGGATTCTAAACCTTCTGATTTTTCAAGAGAAGCTAGAAAGCCAGAGGTTCACACAGAAGAGAACAAATTCTTTCAGGTGGATCCCATTCATTAACTTCTACCTAGAGCTCTCTATTGTCATGCTATTCAATGCATGGTCTGTAGACCAGCAGTATCTGTACCACCTAAGAGCCTTTTAGAAATTCTGAAATTTTAGGCCCCATTTCAGACCTTCTGAATCAGAATCCAAATTTAAAGATCACCAGGTGATTTGTACACACAAAAAAGTCTGAGATGCATGATTTAGTTGCTGGGAATATAATAGTATACAAATATTTTGTTCTCATAGATGTTACATACTAGTAGGACAAGATATACAATAGAAATGAAAAATGATTAGTAAACAAGAGTAGTTTCAATGGTGATATATATTATGAAGAAAGTAAAATGTCCAGGATGGCTTCTTTACTTGCATGGATGGTATTTAATCTGGGGCCATAGATAAACTAAAATGACTCAAAATAGGATGGCTAGACACACTGGCATCACAGGTCTCTCTCTCTTTCTGTGACTTCTCCACATGACTAGCATGGGCCTCTTCATAGCATGGTGATCTTAGGGTTATCAGCCATCTTAACATAGTGGTTAGCTTCACCTAAAATAAGCATTCCAATAGGCCAGTGTGACAACTCATTAGTTGAACAGATACTGAGGAACTACTCTGCAAAGCACTGTTATAAATATTCTGATACAGCCTCACAAGTTACGTAGCATCACTTCTGTCGCATTCTACTAGTTGCAAGGAAGGTATAGGACCATCCCAGATTTAAAGAGATGAGATATACAAGAATAAGAATAATGAAGGAGTGTATTCCTTGGGGAATCATGTTTGGAGAATAACTACCACAAGAGATAATATTTGAGCTGAGACCTGAATGGAGCAAAGTTGCCAACCATGCAAAATTCTGAGCAAAAAGCACTTCAGGTAGAAGAAATAGCCTGCAAAGGCACTGGGACAGAAGCAAGTTTAAAATTTTCAAGAGATGTAAAAAGGACATTGTTATTATAGCAAAGTGTATGAAGGAGAGTGTCATAGAAAACAAAACTGGAGACGTAGGCAAGAAACATATTATCATAGGTGAGAAGTTCAGAGTTTACATTAATCACAATGGGAAGAATTGGAGTTTTTGAAGCATGCTATGCTAAGTCACTTCAGTCGTGTCCAACTCTGTGTGACCCCATAGATGGCAGCCACCAGGCTCCCCCGTCCCTGGGATTCTCCAGGAAAGAATACTATAGTGTGTTGCTGTGCCCTTTTCAAGGAGATCTTCCTGACCCAGGGATCGAATGCACATCTCTTATGTCTCCTTCTTTACCACTAGTGCCATCTGGGAAGCCCACTGTTGATGATTATAGCTTTGTAGTATAGTCTGAAGTCAGGCAGGTTGATTCTTCCAGTTCCATTCTTCTTTTTCAAGTTTGCTTTTGCTATTCAAAGTTTTTTGTATTTCCATACAAATTGTGAAGTTATATATTCTAGTTCTCTGAAAAATACAGTTGGTATCTTGATAGGGATTGCATTGAATCTATGGATTGCTTTGGGAGGTATACTCATTTTCACTATATTGATTCTTCCACTCCATGAACATGGTATATATCTCCATCTAGTTGTGTCATCTTTGATTTCTTTTATCACTGTTCTATAGTTTTCTTTATATAGGTCTTTTGTTTCTTTAAGTAGATTTATTCCTAAGTATTTTATTCCATGTACCGCAATGGTGAATGGAATTGTTTCCTGAATTCTGCTTTCTGTTTTCTTATTGTTAGTGTATAGGAATGCAAAGGATTTCTTGCCGGGGTCCAGCCCCGGTGGATCCAGGGAATTCGAAGCGGGGACGGCGTCAGCGAGGATCAGGAAACAATTGCTTAATTAAACGTTAATTAAGGATATAAAGAGTAATAGAATGAGGATAGCTCAGTGAGGAAATTCAGTGGAGAGAAGAGGCTGAATAATTCAGCCAGAAGGTAAGTAGAAACGAACGACATGGTGAGACCAAGTTTCGGTGAACAAGGTCCCGCACTTTATTTTCCAAAGTAGTTTTTATACCTTAAGTTATGCATAGAGGATAATGGGGGAAGGGTAGAGTCATGCAGTAAGCCAGGCTTTCTCCTGCAAACTTATCATATGCAAAAGTTTAGGTGATTTGCATCATCTTCTGGCCCGGAGGCCTTTTTCTCTAAAGGTGATTATTCTAAAGTCAGGCGCCAGCCTCCAAAAAGCATTAGATAAAGTTGCATTCCTACAGAGC
>NW_011477346.1:15990-19037 GCF_000754665.1 Bison bison bison | reverse complement strand
GAAGTTGCCCCACCTTAGGCACCTTCTCAAGTGGATCTTAGAAGCCCAGGCAAGTAAGTGGTCTCAGAGGGCTCCCACACTCCAGTTATTCATCCTGAAGGAAGAACAGCAAAGAATAGGAGAGAAACGGAAACAAGAATGACACGGGGAGACCAAGCCTGATGAGCAAGTTCTGTAGCTTTATTTCCAAAAGGAGATTTTATACCCTAAGTTGTACATAGAAGATAATAGGGAGTGCAAGGTCAGCAGTCCTTGACCCTTATTCAAACCAAGCTTTATTTCTGCAAACTTATCATATATAAAGGCTTTAGGTGATTTACATCATCTTCTGGTCAGGAGACCTGCTAACATTCTTTTTCTGATAAAGGTTAGTCAACCAGAAAAACTTATTTTCTCCAGAGGTGATTTTTCTTAAAGTTTGGTGCCACTCCCTGAAAACACTAGATAGAGTTGCATTCCTATAGGGCAAAGGTGCAGTGGGGACAATCTAGGGAAGAATTTATTAGCTCAGGGGTCTAAGGTTATTATTAACATTAAAACTTCTACTTATATTTTCTATATACCAACTATATTGATCAATACACTCCCAGGGACACAGTGGGTAAGTGATATGGAAACTTGGTAGCAAGCATTAGCTCAACAAAGAAATCCTCTACTAGTTCTATTCTTAACAATTCTAACTCTCCAAGAAGCTCTGCATTGTTAGAATATCTTAAGCTTTCTGTGCCTCTCGTAGTTGGGAGGCTATGAACAATCACATGTGTAGCTGTAAGAGTCCAGAAACCTGTCAGGCAAGTTAGAGAGCTATCTGAGTGATTTGAATTGGAACACACCTATTATGCCCAGGAGACTTATTAACTAGAGCTCTAAGTTGATTTTCTTACAGAGAAATGTGGTCAGGGACAGCCCCCCTTTAATATCAGAGGAGTTGGTGAAAGTCGTAAAATAGTAAAATAGACAGATTCTGGTTTTGGGGTAGACGCTCAGGCAGGTCCAGGGGGGCCCCTCGAGCCCTGACTCACCTTGCCCATCAGGCCTCTCCCGAATGACCTTGTCATGGGTGGGAACTCCCATGCTGGCTCCGGTCACACCACCCAGGATTTTGTTAGTACTCACATACCTGTCTCTCATGAATGTTAAGTTGTATAATTTCTTTTTTAGTTGATAGGCAAAGGGACTGAGAACCTCCAGGAAATCTGACTTTGGAGGCCAGTGGGATTTGATTAGAGAACTTCCATAAGACTGGGGAAACAGACTCTTGGAGGGTACAAATGAAACCTTGTTTGCACCAGGAGCCAGGAGACGGGAGCAGTGGCCTCACAAGAGACTGAGTCAGACTTGCTAGTGAGTGTCCAGTAGTCTCCTGTGGAGTCATGGATTCATGGTTTGGCCTCAGGCTAAACAACATGGAGGAAACATGGACTCACCCATGAACAGAAAATTTGATTTAATATTTACTGAGCATGGCTCTGCCCTTCAGAACAAGACCCAGTTTTCCCCACAGTCAGTCTCTCCCATCAAGAATCTTCCATAAGCCTTGTATCCTTATTCATCAGACAGAATGAAAACCACAATCACATAAAACTAACCAAACTGATAACATGGACCACAGCCTTGTCTAACTCAATGAAACTATGAGCCATGCCATGTAGAGTCACCCAAGATGGATGGGCCATGGTGGAGAGTTCTGACAAAATGTGGTCCACTGGAGAAAAGAATGGCAAACCACTTTAGTTTTCTTATCTTGAGAACCCCATGAACAGTATGAAAAGAGAAAAAGGTATGACCCTGAAAGATGAACTCCCAAGGTCTGTAGGTGCCGAAAATGCTACTAGAGAAAAGTGAAGAAATAACCCCAGGAAGAATGAAGAGACAGAGCCAAAGCAAAAACAGTGTCCATTAGTGGATGTGACTGGTTATGGAAGTAAAGTCCAATGCTGGCCACTTGATGCAAAGAACTGATTCAATGGAAAAGATCCTGATGCTAGGAAAGATTGAACGCGGGTGGAGAAGGGGGTGACAGAGGATGAGATGGTTGGATGGCATCAAGGACTCAATGGACAATAGTTTTATCCAGCTCTGGGATTTGGTGATGGACAGAGAAGCCTGGCATGTTGCAGTTCATGGGGTTGCAAAGAGTCAGACTCAACTGAGTGACTGAACTGAACTCAACTAAAGAACTGTACATAATTACTGATGTTACAGTGGCTTGGTTTTGAAGATTTTTGCAGTTGGTTTAGAACTTTAAGAGTATCTCTCAGAAGTAGAAATGATGTGTACAATTTTATTGTGTCTTTGTTTAAAGTTCTAAAAGGATGGAGGACATACAGTACTATGTAGTAACTTATTCACATATGGATAAATTCTATTTCTTTAAGAAAACTTATTAAAGTTTAGGTGCTTAGAAAAACTTGGTTAACTTCTAAGGTTTTTTTTGCCCTCTTGGCAAAGGATTATAGACATGCATGAAATTTTTTTTGTTGAGAATTTGAGATTTTAGAATTCCTATACAGTTGATTCCACTTCAGGAAACTATTTTCAGCAATCAAATCTGCTATGTATTAATTGATAATACAGAATATTCATTTCTCAGAATGAGAAAAACTCTTGATACTGTCCATTATGACAGCTTAATGTGACATCTTCCTCTTGCGATTAGGTACTAAGGGAAGGAGATGTAAATTCTAGATTAGAACATTAATTTTTTTTATTATATCTTGTTACCTTAAAATTAGTACAAAAGAATATGAGTTTTTAGGGAATATTTCCACTATAGCTTGATGAATCACCTCAATTTCTACCAGGGATGTATATGTTTAAAAAGAAAGATCTAGAATCAAAATTCTTACCCTGATAAATAGTATTGAAGACTCTTAGTTATTAAAAACATGCATGGTATTAAAAACAAACAAACAGAAAAACACCAGTCAAAAAAAAAGAAAAGAAAAGGATATTGGTATAATGCTACCAATTCATCATAAATAGATAACTGTAAATTAGAGTTTAATAAAATTTACATCTGTTCAATCTTAGAGTGGTATATTTCT
>NW_011477346.1:12799-15782 GCF_000754665.1 Bison bison bison | reverse complement strand
CCATTAGAAACACAGAGGTTTGATTTGTAAGCAAACCCTGGACCTCACTACACTAGGATGACAAAGCTGTTGAAGCTGAAAATGGCAGTGATACATTTAGACTTCAGAACCGACAAAATCATTCTCCAGAATCAAGATGGGATAAAGGAATTGCTTTCTACATTGTAACATTTGGAATCAATTCTTTGCATTTGAGTAGAGATATTTATTATGTTTTAAACATTTTTTAGTTTATTAAAATATATGCATGTGTATACATATATATATATTATATTTTTCTCTTTACTAATATTATTTTCTTTTATTTTAGCAACATATTTCATATTCTGGTCATATTTATTTTTCCAGAGGACTTTTTTTTTTTTTTTCAAATCATGACTATTTTATCCCTTTGTATCTCTCATTTTTCAGTTCATTCAGTTCAGTTGCTCAGTCGTGTCTGACTCTTTGCGACCCCATGAATTGCAGCATGCCAGGCCTCCCTGTCCATCACCAACCCTTGGAGTTCACCCAAACCCACGTCCATCGAGTCAGTGACATCCAGCCATCTTGTCCTCTGTCGTCCCCTTCTGCTCCTGCCCCTAATCCCTCCCACCATCAGGGTCTTTTCCAATGAGTCAACTCTTCGCGTGAAGTGGCCAAAGTACTGGAGTTTCAGCTTCAGCATCACTCCGTCCAGTGAACACCCAAGACTGATCTCCTTTAGGATGGACTAGCTTCATGGTCTTTTCTAGTGAGTCAGTTCTTCACATCAGGTGGCCAATATATTGGAGTTTCAGATTCAGCATCAGTCCTTCCAATTAATATTGAGGATTTATTTTCTTTAGGATTGACTGATTGGATCTCCTAGGAGTCCAAGGGACTCTCAAGAGTCTTCTCTAACACCACAATTCAAAAGCATCAATTTTTCAGTGCTCAGCTTTCTTTATAGCCCAACTCTCACATCCATACATGACTACTGGAAAAACCTAGCTTTGACTAGATGGATCTTTGTTGGCAAAATAATGTCTCTGCTTTTTCAGGGACCCCTATAATTCAAATGTTGGTGCATTTGATATTGCCTCAGAGGTCTCTGAGACTATCCTCAGTTCTTTTCATTCTTTTAACTTTATTCTGCTTTTCAGAAGTTATTTCCACCATTTTATTTTCCAGCTCACTGATTTGTTCTTCTCCTTCAGATATTCTGCTATTGATTCCTTCTAGTGTATTTTTGATTTCAGTAATTGTGTTGTTTGTCTCTGTATGTTTATTCTTTAATTCTTCTAGGTCTTTATTAATTGATTCTTGCATTTCCTCCATTTTGTTTTAAAGAATTTTGATCATCTTTACTATCATTTTTATGAATTCTTTTTCCGGAAGTTTGCCTATTCTTTCCTCATATATATTGAGTGCTGTGTTCCTAGCTTGTTCCTTCATTTGTGTAGTTTTTCTCTGCCTTTTCATTATTGTTATTATTTTTAACTTATTGTGTTTGAGTATCCTTTTCCCTGGCTTCAAGTTTGAATTATTTCTTCCTTTTGGTTTCTATTCTCCTAAGGTTGATCCAGTGATTTGTGTAAGCTTCATACAGGGTGAGATTTGTACTTAGATTTTTTTGTTTGTTTCTTCCTTTGTTTGTTTTTCCCCTGATGGGCAAGGCTGAATGAGGTGGTAATCTTGTCTGCTGATGACAAGGCTTTTATTTTTATTTTGTTTGTTGTTCAGATAAGGTGTTCTGCACAGGGTGCTACTGGTGATTGAGTGATTCAGGGTCTCACATTCAAGTGGTTTCCTTTGTGTGAGTTCTAACTATTTGATACTCCCTAGGGTTAGTTCTCTGGTAGTCTAAGAGTTTGGAGTCAGTGCTCCCGCTCCAGTGACTCAGGGCTTGATCTCTTGTACCTCCAGGAGATCCACACTCCCACCTGGAAACACACGGGAAATGAAGCCTCCAAAAAAAGTTCTGCCTCTTAGCTCCATTCTGGGATTATCCAGAAGGCCCTTATTGTATTTTATATATTCTATTTGGCCCCCTGATTTTATTATAATGAAACATAATAGCAATGGTATGTCAGTGCAAGCCTTTTTGACATTAATTTTTCTAACAGTGTTTTAATTTCTTAGCATTTAGCCTTCATTCTACCATCTACTGTGTTCTGCATTTTCAAGCTCCTTTAAGACATCATCTTGTCCTTTATTCATATCCTTCCTCACTCCATGTCCTGTGCAATTTGTGTCTAAGTCATGGTATGCTGCAGTCCAGTCTCTTCAATCATGTTTGACTATTTGTGACCCCATGGACTGCAGCCCACCAGGCTCCTCTGTCCATCAGATTCTCCAGGCAAGAATACTGGAGTGGGTTCCCATTCCCTTCTCTAGGAGATCTTCCTGACGCTGGGATCAAACCCAAATCTCCTGCATTGCAGGTGGATTTTTTTTACCACTGAGCCCCTGAGGATGCCCAAGTTATGGTATCACTATATATTATTTCTTTCCATTCATGGGCTGCTCATGTCAAGTCTAGCTTTTGTTAGTCTATTTTCCATTTCTTCTCCTACTTACATTGATCGTCATATGTCTCTTTCCAAGACATTTCTACTAGTTTTAGTAGAAGTCCATTTGCCCCTTAGTAACTATTCTCTAATGTACACTATAAAATAAACATGTACTCAGTTTACTAGTGAAAGAATTAAAGTAAAAAAAAAGTTATTTCTTCAAGTTCACACAATTAGGGAGAACACAGATGCACTATCTTCTCTTCAGGCTTTTATCATTATACCTAATTTCTTTTTTTTTAAATTTTATTTTATTTTTAAACTTTACATAATTGTATTAGTTTTGCCAAATATCAAAATGAATCCACCACAGGTATACATGTGTTCCCCATCCTGAACCCTCCTCCCTCCTCCCTCCCCATACCATCCCTCTGGGTCGTCCCAGTGCACTAGCCCCAAGCATCCAGTATCGTGCATCGAACCTGGACTGGCAACTCGTTTCTTACATG
>NW_011477346.1:9172-12699 GCF_000754665.1 Bison bison bison | reverse complement strand
CCCACAGAGTCCATAAGACTGTTTTATACATCAGTGTCTCTTTTGCTGTCTCATACACCGGGTTATTGTTACCATCTTTCTAAATTCCATATATATGCGTTAGTATACTGTATACCTAATTTCATAAATACTTTTTTTCCAGTTAGAATAGACCTAGGTCTTGAATCTTGAAAGTTATTGTTGAGAACTTCAGATTCTTGGAACTATGTAAGGTACTTGAGATTAGGAAGGGCTTTGAACATTGCTTATATTGTTTTTGGATCAGTAGAGAAGGTTAATCTTATATGAATGGTGTGCCCGAGGTTTTTAGATTTTTTTTTAACTGCTTTCAGAGGACTTTGGGGAAGGTTAAGGACTACAGGAAAATTCAAGCTTTTTTCCTACTCTTTGGCAAAAATGTCTTTATGTAAGTTGATTATTTCATACAGTCTTTGTCAAGGACATCTTTGGCACTTTGGTCTAGCCAGTTGGATTCTTAACAGAACAATTTTTTAAAATGCATAAAATAAGACAGAATTACAAAGAAAAGCCTTCATATTGAAATACAGGCATATATTTAAAAAAATTGTGATACAATTATGATATAAGAATATATGCCTTTTTTGTGTTGATCTATTTAATAATAAGATTTAGTGAATAACATAAATCTGGAGCTATGATGAGTATAAATGATATTTCAGGTAATAACAGTAATGTGATATGAAATTTTTTAAAATTTATATTGGTGATAAAATCATAGGACTAGTAATATGTTTGTGATTTGTTGCTTCCATCAATAATTGAGGGAAATGGTAAAGTTCAGGTTAGGGAAAAATACAAGTGTTTTGTATTCAAGTTTCCTGAATTTCCTTAGAATAAGAAACCAAGTTAAGGTGTTCACACAATTAGCTTCCAGAAGAATGACTCAGTCACATCTGTGCTGTGACAGTGCTACTCTTCCCATGAGAAATGAAAGACATCAGACTCAATATATTGCTTTTAGCTGCTTTCATAAAAGATAATCTATAGAGAAATGAAAAAGGACACCATAATACAGTTGTGATAGAATTATTCTGGCTTTCAATATAGTATCAATTTGATTTCATTGAGGATATGAAAGGTATGGTAAGCAGGAAACCTTTGCATTAAGAATGAGAGGTAATCAAAATCTTAATCAACGTAGCTTCCTTCTTTCCCAGAAATACAAATTACATTCAAGGATGCAAACACCAGAATGCTGTCTGTCAAAATTTTGTATTCAATTTTCAGAATAAATATGCTAATTTCTAACATTCCATATATCAATAAGCTTTATAAAAGCACAGCAAATAACTTTTTATTTAGTAGTTTGCATTCTTGCCAATGAAATGATAATGGAAATTGACAACTACTATGTTTTTAATTAACAGGTAGAAAATTCCACTCAGATTCCCAATCTGCTATCTCAAATGCTAGAGCCAGAAAACCTAATGCCTAATAAAACTACTAGATGGTACAAAGGTTACTATAGTGCCTTCATGATTTACAAGTATATTTATCTAAATATATGATGGTTTTACAAGTCTTTGGCAGGAAAAATGTAAATAATGTCAATTGATTTATCTTGCTATATAAAATTGTGGTCAGATACAGCACAGGAGTCTTTGGAATCTACGATAAACAGCATTTTTTATTTTCCTGCTATTTTGTTATCCACATTGATTCAATAATTCCAGGAAGGTATGCACTTAAGATAGGAATGGAAACAAGAAATTATTCCCAGGATATAGCAAAAAAACCCACAACTTTCTAAATATGCAGCAGACTTTTAAAAGCAATTTAATGATCAATTGATTGGAGTAGTAGTAATAATCTTACATTGCATTATATTTGCCAACCTCGAAAAGTAGCTTGAAAAAAGCAGAGTTCTTATATATATTCATTTCTACCAAATGTTTTCAGATGAGCCTATTTTTTTTTCAGTCTAATTTTTACTCACAAATGACAAATAGGCAAAACATAGTTACTTGTTTCACAAAGCTAATTCCTATCTTCATAGTCTTGAGAAAAGATCTGAACTTGACATTAGTTAAAATCTGCTCACTTTTTATAGATAACTGTGACATCACTTCATTTTCTATTAACCATAAATTGTCAGTGGCTCCTAGAAGATAAATCTTCTATCAAGTACCATTATGTAATGCTGTATATTTTCAGGATGCTGAAATAGATAATACAAACAAATTTTCTATAATCATAGAAATTTATGAAGTTCTCTATAAACTTCACTAGATTTCTTTTTTAAAGAATTGAGAAAATTTTAATACACTAAAACTATTTTATTTTCAAAAGGAAGAATATTCTATGCACCTCTTTTTCTATACTAAGAATGAAAAACGTTCAGAGTACCTCACTGAATTTTAGCATAGTATTTTCAGCTGGGTGTAGTAGTTAAAGGCACATACAGTGCAATTTGAATTCTCATTCTGCTATTACTAAAAATGCTAGACTGAGCAAGTAATTTAACACTTTTGTGTATAAATTTTGCCACATGTAACCTGAGGATAATGGTTATATATATATAAATAATTGGGTTGTGAGAACGATGCGAATCAATATATGAAAAGTATTAAGATATATAAGATACATGAAAATTGCCCAGGGAAATTAATTACTATTTTTAGTATTATTACTGCTAACAGAAGGTTACTTTAGATGAGGTCATAAAGAACACTGTGTTATAGTATAGAATATATGTTGCTGTCAAGGTCCTCACACTATCTATGTGGTTTTGGACAGACTATTTTACTTATTGTCTGCTGTTTGCCTTTTCACAGTGTTCAGACAAAAACTATGAGTCATGCCATGTAGGGACAACCAAGATGGACAGGTCATGGTAGAAAGTTCCGAAGAAATGTGGTCCACTAGAGAAGGGTATGACAAACCACTTCAGTATTCTTACCCTGAGAACCCCATGAACAGTATGAAAAGGCAAAAAAAATATGACACTGAAAGATGAATTCTCCTATGGGAAGGTGCCCAATATGCTAATGGAGAACAGTGGAGAAATAACTCCAGAAATAATGAAGGGACAGATCAAAGTGAAAACAACACCCAGTTTTGGATGTGACTGGTGATGGAAGTAAAGTCTGATGCTGTAAGGAGCAATATTGCATAGGAACCTGGGATGTTAGGTCCATAAATCAAGGTAAATTGGAAGTGGTCAAACAGGAGATGGCAAGAGCGAACGTTGACATTTTAGGAATCAATGAACTAAAATGGGCCAGATTGGGCAAATTCAATTCAGATGACCATTATATCAACTACTGTGGGCAAGAATCACTTAGAAGAAATGGAGTATCCCTAAGAGTCAACAAAGAGTCTCAAATGCAGTACTTGTATGCAATCTCAAAGATGACAAAATGATCTCTGTTCATTTCCAAGGCAAACCATTCAATATCTAGTAATCAATTCTATGTCCCAATGACTAATGCTGAAGAAGCTAAAGTTGAAGAGTTCTATGATGACCTACAAGACCTTCTAGAACTAACACCAAAAAAAAAAAAAAA
>NW_011477346.1:7247-8894 GCF_000754665.1 Bison bison bison | reverse complement strand
GATATACAGAAATCAGATTGATTATATTCTTTGCAGCTGAAGATGAAGAAGTTCTATACAGTCATCAAAAATAAGATTGGGAACTAACTGTGACTCAGACCATAAACTCCTTGTTGCCAAATTCAGACTTGAAGAAAGTAGCAGAAACATCTAGACTATTCAGGTATGATCTAACCCAAATCTCTTCTGATTATACAGTGCAGTGGAAGTGACAAACAGATTCAAGGGATTGAATCTGACAGACAGAGTGCCTGAAGAACTATGGATGGAGGTTCATGACATTGTACAGGAGGCTATGATCAAGGCCATCACCAAGGAAAAGAAATGCAAAAAGGCAAGATGGTTGTCCGAGGAGCCTTACAAATAGCTTAGAAAAGAAGAAAAGCTAAAGGCAAAGGAGAAAAGGAAAGATATACCCATCTGAATGCAGAGTTCCAAAGAATAACAAAGAGAGATAAGAAAGTCTTCCTCAGTGATCAATGCAAAGAAATAGAGGAAAACAATAGAATGGGAAAAACTAGAGATGATCTCTTCAAGAAAATTAGAGATACCAAAGGAACATTTCATGCAAAGATGGCACAATAAATAACAGACACGGTATGGAGCTAACAGAAGCAGAAGATATTAAGAAGAGGTGACAAGAATACACGGAAGAACTATACAAAAAAGATCTTAATGATGCAGATAACCATGATGGTGTGATCAGTCACCTAGAGCCAGACATCCTAGAATGTGAAGTCAAATGGGCCTTAGGAAGCATCACTATGAACAAAACTAGTGGAGGTGATGGAATTCCAGTTGAGCTATTTCAAATCCTAAAAAATGATACTGTGAAAGTGCTGCACTCAATATGCCAGCAAATTTGGAAAATTTGGTAGTGGCTACAGGACTTGGAAAAAGTCAGTTTTCATTCCAGTCCCAAAGAAAGGCCATGCCAAAGGATGTTCAGACTAACACACAATTGCACTTATCTCAACCCTAGCCAAGTAATTCCCAAAAGTCTCCAAACGAGGCTTCAACAATATGTGAACCAAGAACTTGCAGATGTTCAAGCTGGATTTAGAAAAGGCAGAGGAACCAGAGATCAAATTACCAACATCCATTGGATTATAGAAAAAGCAAGACAGTTCCAGAAACTTCTGCTTTATTGACTACACCAAAGCCTTTGACTCTGTAGATCACACACACACACACACAAAAAAAAAAACTGTGAAAAATTCTTAAGGAGGTGGGAATACCAGGCCACCTTAATGGCACCTTAGAAATATGTATGCAGGTCAAGAAGCAACAGTTAGAACTAGACATGGAACAACAGACTGCTTCCAAATTGGGAAAAGAGGATGTCAAGGCTGTATATTGTCACCCTGCTTATCTAATTTATATGCAGAGTAGTACATCATGTGCAATGCCAGGCTGGATGAAGCACATGCTGGAGTCAAGATTGCCAGAAGAAATATAAATAACCTCATATAGTCAGATGATACCACCCTTATGGCAGAAAGTGAAGAGGAACTAAGGAGTCTTTTGATCAAAGTGAAAGAAGAAAGTGAAAATCCTGACTGATAACTAACTCAGCATTCAAAAAATGAAGACCATGGCATCAAATACCATCACCTCAGTGCAAATAGATGGAAAAACAATGGAAAC
>NW_011477346.1:5870-6776 GCF_000754665.1 Bison bison bison | reverse complement strand
AAAGAAAAATGTACCTTAAAAAGTAATTAACCTAATAGATATGCAAATAGACATTTGATAAAAATATAAGTATCATTCATGCTGAAAACACTCAACACACTAGGAATATAAGAGAACTTTCTCAAACTAATAGAGTATCTACAAAATTTCCTTAAATAAAATCATACCTAATGATGAAAAACTGACAGCTTTCCTCCCAAGATAATTAAAAAAAAACATTGTCCACTATCACCAATCCAATTCAACATGGTGGTCAAGGTTCTATCCAGGGAGATCAAACAAGAAAATGAAATTAAAAGTATTCATATTGGGAAAAAAAAGAAGTAAAAGTATCTTTACTCATAAAAACAAAACAAAATAAAACATAATCTTGTATAAAGAAAATCCCATGAAATCCACAGGGTGAAAAAGAAAAAAGGACTAGTAAACTAGTATAGCAAAGTTTTGGAATATATAATGAGTATGCAAATAGAAATTATATTTCTGTACATTAACAATGAGCATTCTGAGACAGAAATTGTGCAAGAAATTCCATTAACCATGGCATGCAAAATATTAAATATTTAAGATTAAATTTAGCAAAGAAACGTGAGTTTCACTATAAAATTCAGCCCCCCCCAAAACCTTAGAAAATGTATTAAAAACTATAGAAGATAAATTACATTTCAGAATACCCCACAATGGGCCAAAACGTTTGAGCCTTTATAAACCCACTGTGACAAATGATCAAAATAAGGGCCATCCTATGAAGAATACTTTCTTGGATGATGTGTCTCTCTGCAGCTGAGGCAAACCTGGAAGGATCTACCAGAAATTGCTGGCATCATTCCTAGTAGCTGAGGTAACAAGTCCTTCCCTGAAGGGGAATCTGAATCATGCTAGACCAACACCTGTGCCACTCGATCC
>NW_011477346.1:4155-5770 GCF_000754665.1 Bison bison bison | reverse complement strand
CCTCTGGGATTCTAGAGGATTTATCTTTCTGAGAAAAACTTAGAAGAGGAAAATTAGTAGGGCAAACCAATAGCTTCTGTTGCTGTAGTTGCTCTCACGGCCAGAACAGATACTTATCATCTTCCTCTTCTAATAATCATTATAAATTTCTCTCATGTTTATTTGCCATCTTTGTTGGTCTCAGTGGATTAGTGGTGTGACATAAATCCTCATTTCTAATGGGTCTGAGACTCTTGTGTTCTTCTTAAGTCAGTGTAACCGTACTTTTTCACTTACTGTCATAATGGGCAAGGAAATACAAAAAGTCACTTTAATTGATTATGTGAAGGCCATATATATTCCTATCTGTTGCCATTGCTTATCAGCAGCCATACCTCCTTCTGATAAAAATAAATTGCTCTTGTCAAAATATTGATACCTATACTTGCCTTGTCTCTGTTAGTCACTCACTCATGTCTGACTCTTTGTGACCCCATGGATTGTAGCCTGCCAGGCTGTTCTGTCCATGGAATTCTCCAGGCAAGAATACTGGAGTGGGTTGCCATTTCCTCCTCCAGGGGATCTTCCCAACACAGGGATAGAACCTGGGTTTACTGCATTGCAGGCATATTATTTACTGTTTGAGCCACCAGGGAAGCCCCTCTACTTGCCTTATGGCTCCAAAAATGTCCAGGTAGTAGTCACTCTTCACAGGACTTTTGCTATGTTCTCCAGCAAACTAATCATCCTTCAATGACCAGTACTTCACAGTAGAACCTAGAATCCTGGTAATGAGAAGTACACATTTCCCCTGTAGTTCATTGCATCTGATGGTATGTAGAACAAATTTTGCTTCCACAACTTGGGTCTCAGATCCATGTATTTTATCTATTTTGGACATCAATGTGTCATACAAAGTTCTTAGAGTCAATGAGTATATCATGGTGTTCCATCTTTGTAAGGTATTGCTCCAAAGCTGTCATTTTATCTGTGCCTTTAGCAGTTTGTTCCAAAACTCTTATAAGGCTTTCAGTTTCTGGATAATGTAGTATGTGATATTACCAGTGTCTCACATCATCATAGTCCCACTCTTGCCACTTCATTATTATAAATGGGGTTATCTGATCACACACGAAAGTATGTGTAATCCTATGCGGATGAGTCACAATGGATCAGATATTCAGTAAAGGTGCACTTGATGACACATGTTTATAAAACGAAAAATGGCCTGAAGTGGACAGTGATACTCACTGAGAAGTAAAGGCAAAAATATACCTGTAATATAAGTCAATCTTTGTTAGAACTAATCTCTGATCTTTCTGTAATGTAAGAGGTGTAATTTTGTCCATATGACATCAAAATGCCAGTTGGTGTCACTGAGGAATAATGACTTATTGGGGGCGCATCTTTGATCTCTGCTGCTGGCTGTTGAATATTTGAAAGCAACTGTAGTTAAATAATCTTTAATAAATAGAAGCCAACCCCAGTGGACTCATGTATAGCCTCCATCCCCTCCACTGTGGATCCTCCATTCATGTGACCATTATGCCAGCACTAAAGTGGCTGATGACAAAGGTTGACCTGAGTCAGCTGTCCAAATCACTTTGTATACTGGTTCTTTAGTGCATCTTTTGTG
>NW_011477346.1:1242-1785 GCF_000754665.1 Bison bison bison | reverse complement strand
ATGAGATGGCTGGATGGCATCACTGACTCGATGGACGTGAGTCTCAGTGAACTCTGGGAGTTGGTGATGGACAGGGAGACCTGGTGTTCTGCGATTCATGGGGTCACAAAAAGTTGGACATGACTGAGCGACTGATCTGATCTGATCTGCTCTGTCCCTACCAAATCAGATATTGTTTTGCAGAGGGCAAATAAGTCTCTCCTGCAGGTTGAATAGTCTTGTTCTAAATCCCCAAGAGCCTCTATTTTTCTTTCCTGTGAAATTACCCATATACCCAACATGGCATGGATAAGCCTATCGAATATTATTGGGTCTGCTGAGTCATGCTGAGTCACGTAGTCCAGTGGTAAGGGCTTTCGTGCAGAATCTTGGAACTGCTGCAGGTTACATTCTTATTCCGGTCCCCACTTGAGCTAGCAACCTTCAGTCTAACAATATAATGGACCACAGCATTATTACCAAGGTTTGAAAATGATGCTTCCAGAACCAAAAAAAAGCCAATAAAGGATGGAGCTTCTTCCATCATGGTAGGAAATACAAAAT
>NW_011477346.1:0-479 GCF_000754665.1 Bison bison bison | reverse complement strand
AGCACATTTGCCTTCACAAGGCTTTTGGTATGCTAGTTTTTGCTCATTTGTCCTATTAGTATATCACCAATGTAGTTATCAATGCAATATTCCATGGTTGTTTAAATGGCTCTAATCTTTAATTATAATGCAAGAACAGATAAGTTAACATACCCTGAAGCAAAATAGCAAATGTATATTTTGCTTTTTCTGTGTGAATGTGAGCTATTTCTGATCCTCTTGATTCACTTTTCTAATAGTGATAGAAAAATACACATTTCCTAAATCAGTGGCCACACACCATATTCCTGAGTTAATGTTAGTCTGTTACAGCAAAGATAATACATTCAGAAGAAGGGATACAACTGAAGTTACTACTTGGTTGAGGTTGTGGGAGTATACTGATCTTTTCTAGAATTCATTGGATTTCTGTAGGCAAAACTGGTTCAATAGAGCTAAGATGGTTACCATCATCCTTCAAAGCTGATCATTAAGGACAG
>NW_011477345.1:8208-9594 GCF_000754665.1 Bison bison bison | reverse complement strand
CCAAGATGTGGTCTATCCTGGAGAATGTTCCATGTACACTTGAGAAGAAGGTGTATTCTTCTGCATTTGTATAGAATATCCTGAGGATATCAATGAGATCCATCTGATCTAATGCATCATTTAAGACTTGTGCTTCCTTATTAACTCTCTGTTTTGATGATCTCTCCAGTGGTGTAGTGGGGTGTTAAGTCTCCTACTATTATTGCATTACTGTAAATTTCTCCTGTTATGCCTATTAGTGTTTGTCTTATGTATTTAGGGGCTCCTGTGTTGGGTGCAAAGATATTTACAATTGTTATGTCTTCATCTTGGATTGACACCTTGTTCATTATGTAGTGTCCTTCCTTATAGCCTGTAAAATTATTTATTTTTGGTCTATTTTTTTGTCTGATATAGGGATTGCTATTCAAGCCTTCTTTTGATTTCCCATTTGCATGGAATATATTTTTCAACCTCTCACTTTCAGTCTTTATGTGTCTTTCTTTAGGTCTGAAGTGGGTGTCTTGTAGACAGCATACATATGGGTCTTGTTTTTGTATCCATTCAGCCAGTCTGTGTCTTTTGGTTGGAGCGTTTAATCCATTTACATTTAAAGTAATTATTGATATATATATTCCTATTGCCATTTTATTAATTGTTTGGGGTTTGTTTTTGTAGATCTTTTTCTTCTCTTGTATTTCCTGGCTATATAAGTCCTATGAACGTTTGTGGTAAAGCTGGCTTGATGGTACTAAATTCTCTTAACTTTTGCTTCTCTGTAAAGCTTTCGATTTCTCCATCAATTCTGAATGATATCCTTGCTGGGTAGAGTAATCTTGGTTGTAGAATTTTCCCTTTAAGTACTTTAAATATATTCCCATCTGGCCTGCAGAGTTTCTGCTGAAAGATCAGCAGTTAAACATATGGTGTTTCCTTTGTATTTTACTTGTTTTTCCTTGCTGTTTTTAATTTTCTTTCTTTGTGTTTAATCTTTGTTAGTTTGATTAGTATGTGCCTTGGCCTGTTTCTCCTTGGGTTTATCTTGTATGGGACTCTGTACTTCTTGGACATGATTGACTATTTCCTTTTCCATATTGGGGAAATTTTCAACTACAATCTCTTCAAAAATTTTCTAATATCTTTTCTTTTTTTCTTCTTCATCTAGGACCCCTAGAATTTGAATGTTGATGCATTTAATATTGTCACAGAGGGCTCTGGGACTGTCCTCAGTTATTTTCATTCTTTTTACTTTATTCTGCTCTTCAGCAATTATTTCCACCATTTTATCTTCCAGCTCACTGACCTATTCTGCTTCAGATATTCTTCTGTGGATTCCTTCTAGAGTATTTTTTATTTCAGTAATTGTGTTGTTTGTCTCTGTATGTTTATTCTTTAATACTTCTAGGT
>NW_011477345.1:3912-5406 GCF_000754665.1 Bison bison bison | reverse complement strand
AAAAGCTTGTTGAAAGTGAAAGAGGAGAGTGAAAAAGTTGGCTTAAAATTTTACATTCAGAAAACAAAGATCATGGCACGTGGTTCAATCACTTCATGGCAAATAGATGGGGAAACAATGAAAACAGTGAGAGTCTTTAATTTTGGGGGCTCCAAAATCACTGAAGATGGTCACTGCAGCCATGAAATAAATTAAAAGATGCTTGCTCCTTGGAAGAAAAGCTATGACAAAACTGGACAGCATTTAATTAAAAAGCAAAGACATTACTTTTCCAACAAAGGTTCATCTGGTCAAAGCTATGGTTTTTCCAGTGGTCATGTACGGATATGAGAATTGGACTATAAAGAAATCTGAGCGCCGAAGAACTGATCCTTTTGAATTGTGGTGTTGGAGAAGACTCTTGAGAATCCCTTGGACTGCAAGGAGATCCAACCCTAAAGGAAATCAGTCCTGAATATTCATTGGAAGGACTGATGTTGAAGCTGAAACTCCAATACTTTGGCCACCTAATGTCAAGAACTAATTCATTTTAAAAGACCCTGATGCTGGGAAAGATTGAAAGCAGGAGGAGAAGGGGATGACAGAGGATGAAATTGTTGGATGACATCACCGTCTCAATGGACGTGAGATTGAGTAAACTCTGGGAGTTAGTGATGGACAGGGAGGCCTGGTGTGCTGCAGTCCATGAGGTCACAAAGAGTCAGACACAACTGAGTGACTGAACTGAACTGAACTGAAAATGCCTGAATATGTGACATCAAAAGTAGATTGCTGCAGTCTCATTGCCTTCTCAAATACTGTGAGTAATATTTTCACTGGTGGTGTAATTTTCTGAAATAAGGTAAAACACAAACTTTCCTTATTTTTTAATATAAATGTATTTATTTTAATCGGAGGTTAATTACTTTACAATATTGTACTTTCTTTAAAATCCAGAAATGTATGTGTATATCATTATATTTAGTTTTGAAAATGTTGCTTGCAGATAGGTTATTATTTATTAATTACATTTCACAATTTTAAAGCAGAAATAAAAAGTAATTATAATTAAAAGAGAACATTAAGTTTAATAGGAATGAGTGCTAGTGTAGAGAATTTTTATTAAAAAAGAGAACATTAAGTCCAATTGGACTGATCAGTGGTCTAGAAATGAAAACAAATTTAGTAAGAATGTTGAATCAACTTGGTAGTGAATGAAAAGTTGTCTTGGCAATTCACTGTTAGAAGTGGGAAATTTTTGGTCTGTAACTCAAAGGATTTCTGGACAACAATTTATGGCTCCTCCTAGTATATTCATCATAAACTTATACCTTTTAAGATATTGATTCACTGTAATCTTTGCCATTACAACCTCTACTATTGTTCTTTACTGTCTTTCTCTACTACTTTTTAATTAGTCTAGCTCTACTTCGTTTTACAATAAATTTTCTTCTTACATTCTTTCTTTATGTCAACCAGATAATTTAATAATCCATATCAAAAAAAAAAAAAACT